>NC_079493.1:20695993-20899181 GCF_030052815.1 Hevea brasiliensis | reverse complement strand
AACCGCACTGCATCTAGTACTCGCCATTACACCATCGGCCGATATGCATCTCGGTATGCAAATGCAACAACTACCAAGCAGAATAATCGTGCACAAGGCCAAATCTCAATGCAAGGTCAGAATTGCTGAAAGCCATGAAATCACAGAATGGCATATTGCCATGTGCAGTACTGCTAACTGAACCCTATTGGCATGCCAAACTATCCAAACCAATCTTGTTAGGTATACTAGGGCATTTGATACTTTAAAATTCTTCAATCTTTGAATTTCAAGTTTCGGTGTCACTATTCACCTCTTTGGTCAACTAAAATGTTGACTTTAAGGTAGAAATTAGGTACATTGGTTTTGGCACTCCCAACATACCACATTTTGCATTTAAAACTTGTTGGAATTGGTCACCATTACCATTTCTATGTTAAAATTAAGAGGGCAGAAATTTCAGTTTTTGAAGCCTAGGTTTATTGTTCTATTAAGCACTGTTACAGTGGGAATTTGAAGAAATGACAAACATGAAAGTTGTTTCTTATTTTGTCTAGTTCAATTTCCTTTTTTGAATCACTCCATTTGGAGTTTTATAGCTCCAGATATGGTCCAAAAACCACAGTTGGACAGATTGCCAAAACTGCAGAGTTACCAAATCTATAGTACCATGAACAGTGATTGTGACTGCCATTTGGGTTAGGTTCTGGTCATAATTTGGGGTAGGTTTCTTCAAGAAAGTTGTTTGTCTATGTCTTAAATTGTTGCTGTAAAAATTTCAGGTCAATTGACCATATCTACAGTGAGTTATGGCCAAATGAACAGTTACTGTTCATTTGGTTATTTCTGCAGGTGCTGTTGCAGGGTATCCGGATTGGGGCCAACTTTTGGTCCACTTGTTTTGGTCTTTTGGGCATGGTTTCTTCAGCAAAAATGTGCCATTATAAGCCTAGTTTCATGTCCAATTGGCCAAACACCAATTGGACCTACACAACCAAAGATATGGCTGTCCAAGTGGACTGGAATCTCAGCCACTCTGCTGCTGTCCCTAGGCAGCCTACACATTCACTTCGCCATGCTATATTTCAGTCCAAATTGTGGTCAACTTACCTAAAATTGTCACTAATTGACCATTAAAATGTTCTCTAATAATTTCCTAAGCCAAGTCAAATTTTCACTTCTCAAAACCCTAGTTTTCATTATAAGTTTTCACAATATACCTTAATTACTAACTCATTCACTATACATGTGTATATATACCTTAAACATCATTTTAAGTCCACTCTAAGTCCATTAAAACCATCAAAGTCATTCCTTCCTTAGGGCTGCCAAAATTCATGTACACATACACATGAGTTTTTGTCCATTTGAATTACAATTTCTTAGTAAATTCAAGTCCCTAATCATGAAATTAATGAGTTTTAGGGATATAGATGCACTAACCTTTAAGTGGCAGAATTTTTTCCAAGCTTAACTTCACTTTCCTTCTTCTTCTTGGCTGCCAAAAGGTTATGCAAGGTGCAAGGATAAATTTTTGTAAAAGGAGTAGGAGGAATTATAGTGAAAAGAGGAGAGAATTGAAGCTTTGGTTGAAATCAATGGAGGGAGATGGGGGAAAGGGTTTCGGCTGGTTGGTCCAAAGGAAGAAGATGAATTTTCTTTTGTCTATTTTCAGCCTCTTTATTTGTTTTAAGTGTATTGGTTGTATGGTGATTGGTGGACAATTTTAAATGACATCACAATGATGTCATAAATTGCATATATTGTATTTTTCTTTTCTTTTCATCACTACTCATTTTCAATTTCATTTTTAGTAATATTTATACATATTTTATGTCATATTAATTATTTACTTAACCGGACAAGTCGGCCAAAAATCACCTCTGAAGGCGAAATGACCAAAATGCCCTCCGTTTGGCTTAACGGGTCAAAATTGTCTATACCGATTGAAAAATTTTTTCTAGGTATTTTCTTGGCATTCTAATGCCATAGGATCCTTAATAACCCTTTTCTGGAGTCCCAAAAATTATTTTATAATTTTTCCCCCGGGTCTAGGGCTCCTAGTTGCGAGAACCGCAACTTCCCTTTGGGTTACCCATCGTTAGGGCACCGGCTTGTTTAACTTGGTTGTATTTTATTTCTAAAATTTTTACTAAATTTTTCTTATTAATATTTGAGTTAATTATGGTTCCTGACTTTAGTTTAAATATTTTTTCGGATGTTCTAGCTGTCCGGACTGACACCGGTCACCGGAACAGTAAAATGTACGCAGTTGCTACAGGGAGGGTGTTACAGGTGGAGCAGGTTCCCTCCTGTCTTCTGGCTCAGTCATAGATGGAACATGACTCTCCACCTCCTCATCGACCGCTCTCTGCGATGTGGAGTCCATATTCTAATCAAAATAACCAATCAAAAGATCTGCATTAGAGTCATCTTAACACTTACAAATGCAATGCATGGTATGCAATCTATATAGGTTCAGAAACGCCTAAATCGTGCTTTGATACTACTAAATGTAACACCCCTCACTCGTCTACAGTGTACCCGAGTAAGGTGTGCTACACAGTGTGCCGGAGCACCTAGTTTGTGATTATCTTATTTTCTAAATACTCAATTTGGTTTAAGAAGCTTTTATGTAAAATTCATATCATGTTGGTTATATTTGTATCTTATAATAAAATTGGGAGTTGCAAAATTTTTAACAATAATCCAGCAAAGTAGCTTTTGTAATTTGGACAAACAGTCCTTTTACACCTGTTAAAAACAGTTCAAGATAATATTCTCAAAATCTCAACTATTTCACAGTCTCAATATTTCACAGTTTCAAAATACAGTCCATCATAATTTACATTCATTCAAACACTCTCCATAGGAGTTTAATATGTACAATTTATCACAAACCTTAAAGTTTTAGAATATACAAATTACATAACAAAATGTCAAAATACAACTGATAGTCATTACACAAGATCCTAAGTCCTACCATGTATGCAGTGTAGTGCAGATGACTCTGGACTCCTGTGCAGATCTGATGTCTCACCCGGTCGTAGGTTTGCTGGGCTCCCCAGCTGTGTCTCCAATACCTATGCATAGCAAAAGCAACGCGTTAAGCAATTCTGCTTAGTGGTAGCAATTATAAAGAAAAATACAATAAAATAAAATAATTTAACTGTTTATGAATTTTGGATGTTAGTATGCTTTGCAGACTAATATTTCAGTTTTGCTTATTTTGGTGGTTCTATATTTCATTAAACTTTATTTAGCTGTCTAAAGTTAATAATGCTTAATTTAACTTCCCGTGTAGCTTATACACTGACTAGACTGAATAAATGGATATACTAGCACTGGGTGCCTAGTACCTCGGGCTGTCGCACCATCAATCACAAAGTATCTCTCGGTGTGCAAATGGTGTGGCTAAAAAGCCATGTAATCAATTAGGCAATAAGCCGAGTATAATAATAAAATCCATATGGCCATAAGCTATTAACATCACAGTGCAGCATAATAAGCTGTATAAATACAATATGGCATGAAGCTATTTACAGAACAGCTGTCAGAATCCTATTGGCATGCCAACCTATCCAAACTAGTCAACTAGACAAACTAGGGCATATTACAAATTGATTGTTTAACTCTTTATTTTTAGGGTTTACTAGTTATTATGCAATTCACAAGTCAATGCAAATGTTGACCTTTTTAGACATCATGGATAAGTTGATTTTAGTATCAACATGTTACAATTTGCATTTCAATATGCTACCAATATAGTGCAATTTACAAATCTCACAAGTTGGCATTTATTGCCAAATTATTTCTAGGCTTTATTGTATAATATTGTCAATTTTTCAGTTTTTGTATGCTAGATTGATCTAGCTAAATGTCCTATTTCTCTTAGGTTTTAGCTTCTGGTCAAAGAAGAAAATTTGTAGCTCTATGTCTTATTGAACTTTTGGCACTAATTTCAGGTCATTCTGAGTTGTATAGACCAAGATATGGTCAATTTACTAAAGCTAGACAGATTGCATTTTCAATGCAAATTTAGGTCATTTTTAGGTCAAGTTCAATTCTAGCAGATTTGGTACCTTAACTTGGGCAAGCAATTTGACTTGGTTTTGGTCATTTTTGAGCTTTGGTATCTTCATAAGAGTTGTAGCTCTATGTCTAAACTTTCCATTGATATAAATTTTAGGTCATTGGGCCTGTTTTGAGTGAGTTATGGCCAGTTGAATTGTCACTGTTCATATGGTCAATTTATGGGTTTGCAAGGTTGCAATTCCGGATTTGGTCATTTTTAAGATTAGTTTCTAAGCAGAATTTTGGCAACATACCAATTGAGGTCACCGTTTTGCACTTATAACCTAATTTAGGTACTGCTAACAATACACAACCTGCATATGAAAATCACACTCCCAATTTGACAATTCTCCTCCTCTCAATACTTCAATATTCATTCATGGCACTTCTATATACATTCAACACAGTTCCAATAAAGCAATTTGGGTAGAACACTCAAGTGTTTAATGCACGCAATACACCATTAATATTTAACATTTAATTCAACCCAAATTCAATATACATCAACACCTAAATTACACATACACTTCCATGGCAATTACACATAATGCCCCCAATTCAACACCATCATAATTCATCAATAAATTTCATAAATTCACATATAATTTCATGAGGTTAAAGGCTGCCCAACATGGCAGTTTACTAAGGTATCAAAGTCCCCTTTTTAAACCCCTAAATTCAAGCACTAACATACACATACATGGACATTAACTTGCTAAAACTTCAAATTTAGTTAATCAACCTTAATTCCCATCTATTAGAGGTGAGAAAAACTCAAACAAACCAAGCTTTCATGGTCTTTTAAAATGGCTCCATCCACTTACTCAACAATTCAACAAAGTTTCTTCACCAAACAACATTCCTCAACCTAAACACCATTTTTATTAAAGGAAGGAGAAGGAATTGGACACTTACCTTTTAAGAGTTTGTTAAAAACTCACTAAATCCCTTCCTTCTTTCTCCCTAAAGCTTCCTCAAGGTGAGTGTGCAAGCTTTAATGAAGAAACCAAGTGGAAATAATGGCTAAATCAATGGTGCATGAGCTTTCTCACTTTCGGCCATGGAGTTTCTTTCATGGAGGTATTTGGCTGGTTATTTCTCAAGGTTGAAGATGAGTATTCTACTGTCCCAAAGTCTTATATATGTGTCCTGTGACACCCCTTACCCGACTACAGTGTAGCCGAGCAAGTTATGCCACTTAGTGTGCCGGAGCACTCTATTTTATCTTAATTCATTTTTATCGTAGTTTTGAATATAACTTGCGAAATATAATTTATTTATTGAAATTGTAATTTATTTGAGGTTCCGAAAATTTTAAAGAAAATCCGGCGGAGTACCGGCTAAAAATGGAGAAAACCGTTCTTTGGAACCTGTGAAAAACACTTCCTATATTCATATTCAATCATCTCAACTCCATTTATCAAAATCTCAACAATTATCAATTTCAGTTCTCAATCATCATCTCATTTATTAATCATGTACAAGTCATAAATAGACATTCACTCTTCCATTCACAAATACAATTTTTATTATTTACATGAATATCGAAATTTATTACATAAGTTCAAATACATATGAGAAAATAGAAATTAGTTACAAAACATCAAAATGAAATCTAGTGTCCTACCAATGCACTGTGGAAGGTGAGGTGACACGGACACTATGCAGAACTGTGAATGGCCTTACCCAATCTGTGGTCTACCGAGCCCTCTGTCCAACTCTTCAGTACCTACGCGTTGCAAAAGCGACGTGCTAAGCATAAAGCTTAGTGGTGCCAATAATACAAGAAAATATAATATGCAAATAAAAATCATAATTTCTTAGCCATTGTTTTCATAAGAACTGAATAATTACCAACTTAATGTTTAGTCGAGGGCTAATTACGTTTTATGATATTTACTTCTTCATGCATTTTGTTAATTATTTTCTTCATGATCTTGAGTTTCTTTGTATTCTATCATAATCATTCCTGATATTTAATTTTCGTATTTTCTTTAACAATCAGTTCAATTACAGTTATACTTTTCCATTCATTTGGTTGCCCAAGTAACCTATACTGGACGACTGGACTGGATAACGGGTCGTTGGCACTGGACACCGCGGTGCCTCGGGCCGTCATACCATGGGACGCAGAACGTCAACCACGTATGCAGTCAGTATGGCTAAAAAGCCATGATATCACATAATCGGCATAAAAGCCATGAATACGGGCATAAAAGCCATGAATACGGGCATAAAGCCATGAATACAGGCATAAAGCCTTTCGCAGTACTGCTAAAACAATACCCTATTGGCATGCCAAACTATCCAAACCAATCTTGTTAGGTATACTAGGGCATTTGATACTTTAAAATTCTTCAATCTTTGAATTTTAACTTTTGGTGTCACTATTCATTTCATTGGTCAACAAGAAAGTTGACTTTTGCATAGAGAATATGTACACTGACTTTGGCACTTCAAACATACCACATTTTTCATTTAAAACTTGTTGGCATTAAGCATTAATACCATTTCTAAGCTTTAACCAAGGGAAACAAAATTTTCAGTTTTTGAAACTTAACTTTACTATTCCATTAAGCACTGTTGCAGTGGGAATTTGAGGAAATGGTAAACATGAAAGTTGTTCCTTATTTTGTCTAGTTGAATTTATTTTTTTGAATCACTCCATTTGGAGTTTTGTAGCTCAAGTTATGGCCAAAATAAGTTTACTGTTAACGTGCACTGTTCAAGCTGAGATTTTGGGTCTGGCAGATTTTTGGTTCAACTTTGGTCAGTAATTTGATGAAGTTAAGTTCATAATTTGGTCTAACTTTTTTCTTATGAAATGTTCTACCATACCTTAGGTTTCCATCGGTTCAAGAATCGCCTAAATCCGAGTTTTCTAGCGAGAGTTATAGTCCTCCAAACATTACTGCTCAAATGAAAATCTGCAGAGTTGCAGGTTTGATAACTTAACTTTGCCCAATAATTTGACTGGGTTAATGGCATAATTTGGGGTGATGTTCTTCATGAAAGTTGTTTTTCTATATCATATCTTGTTACTGTAAACATTTCAGGTCAATTTGACCATTCTACAGTGAGTTATGGCCAAATGAACAGTTACTGTTCATTTGGTCATTCCGCAGGGGCTGTTTGCAGGGTATCCGGATTGGGGCCAACTTTTGGTCCTCTTGCTTTGGTCTTTTGGGCATGGTTTCTTCAGCAAAAATGTGCCATTATAAGCCTAGTTTTATTTCCAATTGGCCAAACACCAATTGAACCTACACAGCCAAAGTTATGGCAGTCCAATTGGACTGAAATCTCAGCCACCATGCTGCTATCTTTAGGCAGCCTACCATTCCACTTTGCCATGCCATTTTTCAGTCCAATTTATGGTCAACATACCTCAAATGGTCACTAATTGACCATTAGAATGTTCTTTAACCATTTCATAAGTCAAGTCAAATTTTCATTCATAAACCCTAGCTAAATTTCAAAGTTTTCACAATTTCCCTAATTTACTCTTTCATTCTCTATATATATATATGTATACACTTTAAACCTAAGCTCTAGTTCACTCTAAGTCCATCAAACACTCCATTTCTATTCCTTCAATAGGGCTGCCAAAATGCATGGCATGCATACACATAATTTTTTTCATTTTATTTACAATTCCTTACTTATTTTAAGTCCCTTAGCATAGAAATAAAGAGCTTTAAATAGATAGGTGCACTAACCTCTTGTAGGCAGATTTTTCCCAAGCTCAAACTTCACTTTTCTTGTACTCTCTTGGCTGCCAAAAACTTCCTCTAGGTCCAAGGATTCATTTTAGTGTTGGGGTCTTGAGGAAATATGGTGAGGAAGCATGAGAATGAAAGCTTGCAAAGAATGGCTATGGTGGAAACCCTCTCTTCTCTGTCTCTACGTTTTGGCTGGTTTTGGGGAAGGAGATGGCTGCTGCATTTTTAATTCCTTTGGTCCATTTTTGGTCTCTTTTATTGGTTAATTAATTTGTTGTTCAATAGTGATTGGTGGTGGCTTTTAATGACATCACCTTATGTCAAAAATAAACCCTTTTTTTCTCATTTTTCTTTTCTTTTCATCACTACTCAATTTCAATTTAATTTTTAGTAATGTTTTTTCATATTTTACGTCATATTAATTATTTACTCAACTGGACAAGTCGGCCAAAAATCACCTCTGAAGGCGAAATGACCAAAATGCCCTCCGTTTGGCTTAACGGGTCGAAATTGTCTGTACCGATTGAAAAATTTTTCTAAATATTTTCTTGGCATTCTAATTCCATAGGAACCTCAATGACCCTTCTCTGGAGTCCCAAAAATTATTTTATGAATTTTTCCCCGGGTCTAGGGCTCCTCGTTGAACCGCAAACTTCCTCTGGTTACCCATCGCTTGGGCACCGGCTCATTTAACTTGGCTGTATTTTATTTCTAAAATTTTTACTAAATTTTTCTTATTAATATTTGAATTAATTATGGTTTCTTACTTTAGTTTAAATATTTTTTCGGACGTTCTAGCTGTCCGGACTGACACCGGTCACCGGAACAGTAGAATATACGGAGTTGCTACCGGGAGGGTGTTACAACTCTTCCCCTCTTATTTAAATTTCGTCCTCGAAATTTACCCAGTGTAAATAGCCGAGGAGTTACTACCTCTTTATTTCTTCACCTTTCCGTGTTATCGTACTTCACTTTCTCCTTAGTCTCAATCTCATCCTCAAACAATTATGTACTCATCCCTTTTCATCTTAAATACAGTCTCCTTCTCATCTCCATTCGCTATCTCATTGTCTCTTCACTCTCTTATTCCATACCTTAACCTAAAATAAACAGGAAATACAGATCTGCAATAGTGTCACCTCGACTCTTATGAATGCCATGCATGATATGCAGTCTATCTAGGTCCAGAAACGCCTAAACCGCGCTCTGATACCACTAAATGTGACACCCCTTACCCAACTACAGTGTAGCCGAGCAAGTTATGCCACTCAGTGTGCCGGAGCACTCTATTTTATCTTAATTCATTTTTATCGTAGTTTTGAATATAACTTGCGAAATATAATTCATTTATTGAAATTGTAATTTATTTGAGGTTCCGAAAATTTTAAAGAAAATCCGGCGGAGTACCGGCTAAAAATGGAGAAAACCGTTCTTCGGAACCTGTGAAAAACACTTCCTATATTCATATTCAATCATCTCAACTCCATTTATCAAAATCTCAACAATTATCAATTTCAGTTCTCAATCATCATCTCATTTATTAATCATGTACAAGTCATAAATAGACATCCACTCTTCCATTCACAAATACAATTTTCATTATTTACATGAATATCGAAATTTATTACATAAGTTCAAATACATATGAGAAAATAGAAATTAGTTACAAAATATCAAAATGAAATCTAGTGTCCTACCAATGCACTGTGGAAGGTGAGGTGACACGGACACTATGCAGAACTGTAAATGGCCTTACCCAATCTGTGGTCTACCGGGCCCTCTGTCCAACTCTTCAGTACCTACGCGTTGCAAAAGTGACGCGCTAAGCATAAAGCTTAGTGGTGCCAATAATACAAGAAAATATAATATGCAAATAAAAATCATAATTTCTTAGCCATTGTTTTCACAAGAACTGAATAATTACCAACTTAATGTTTAGTCGAGGGCTAATTACGTTTTATGATATTTACTTCTTCATGCATTTTGTTAATTATTTTCTTTATGATCTTGAGTTTCTTTGTATTCTATCATAATCATTCCTGATATTTAATTTTCATATTTTCTTTAACAATCAGTTCAATTACAGTTATACTTTTCCATTCATTTGGTTGCCCAAGTAACCTATACTGGACGAATGGACTGGATAACGGGTCGTTGGCACTGGATACCGCGGTGCCTCGGGCCGTCATACCATGGGACGCAGAACATCAACCACGTATGCAGTCAGTATGGCTAAAAAGCCATGATATCACATAATCGGCATAAAAGCCATGAATACGGGCATAAAAGCCATGAATACGGGCATAAAGCCATGAATACAGGCATAAAGCCTTTCGCAGTACTGCTAAAACAATACCCTATTGGCATGCCAAACTATCCAAACCAATCTTGTTAGGTATACTAGGGCATTTGATACTTTAAAATTCTTCAATCTTTGAATTTTAACTTTTGTTGTCACTATTCATTTCATTGGTCAACAAGAAAGTTGACTTTTGCATAGAGAATATGTACACTGACTTTGGCACTTCAAACATACCACATTTTTCATTTAAAACTTGTTGGCATTAAGCATTAATACCATTTCTAAGCTTTAACCAAGAGAAACAAAATTTTCAGTTTTTGAAACTTAACTTTACTATTCCATTAAGCACTGTTGCAGTGGGAATTTGAGGAAATGGTAAACATGAAAGTTGTTCCTTATTTTGTCTAGTTGAATTTCCTTTTTAGAATCACTCCATTTGGAGTTTTGTAGCTCAAGTTATGGCCAAAATAAGTTTACTGTTAACGCAATCGCTCATGCTGAGATTTTGGGTCTGGCAGATTTTTGGTCCAAATTTGGTCAGTAATTTGATCAAGTTAAGTTCATAATTTGGTCTAACTTTCTTCTTATGAAATGTTCTACCATACCTTAGGTTTCCATTGGTTCAAAATCCGAGTTTTCTAGAGAGAGTTATAGTCCTCCAAACATTACTGCTCAAATGAAAATCTGCAGAGTTGCAGGTTTGATAACTCAACTTTGCCCAATAATTTGAATGGGTTAATGGCATAATTTGGGGTGATGTTCTTCATGAAAGTTTTTTGTCTATATCATATCTTGTTACTGTAAAAATTTCAGGTCAATTTGACCATTCTACAGTGAGTTATGGCCAAATGAACAGTTACTATTCATTTGGTCATTCTGCAGGGGCTATTTGCAGGGTATCCGGATTGGGGCCAACTTTTGGTCCTCTTGCTTTGGTCTTTTGGGCATGGCTTCTTCAGAAAAAATGTGCCATTATAAGCCTAGTTTTATGTCCAATTGGCCAAACACCAATTGAACCTACACAGCCAAAGTTATGGCAGTCCAATTGGACTGAAATCTCAGCCACCATGCTGCTGTCTTTAGGCAGCCTACCATTCCACTTTGCCATGCCATTTTTCAGTCTAATTTATGGTCAACATACCTCAAATGGTCACTAATTGACCATTAGAATGTTCTTTAACCATTTCATAAGCCAAGTCAAATTTTCATTCATAAACCCTAGCTAAATTTCAAAGTTTTCACAATTTCCCTAATTTACTCTTTCATTCTCTATATATATATATATATGTATACACTTTAAACCTAAGCTCTAGTTCACTCTAAGTCAATCAAACACTCCATTTCTATTCCTTCAATAGGGCTGCCAAAATGCATGGCATGCATACACATAATTTTTTTCATTTTATTTACAATTCCTTACTTATTTTAAGTCCCTTAGCATAGAAATAAAGAGCTTTAAATAGATAGGTCCACTAACCTCTTGTAGGCAGATTTTTCCCAAGCTCAAACTTCACTTTTCTTGTACTCTCTTGGCTGCCAAACACTTCCTCTAGGTCCAAGGATTCATTTTAGTGTTGGGGTCTTGAGGAAATATGGTGAGGAAGCATGAGAATGAAAGCTTGCAAAGAATGGCTATGGTGGAAACCCTCTCTTCTCTGTCTCTACGTTTTGGCTGGTTTTGGGGAAGGAGATGGCTGCTGCATTTTTAATTCCTTTGGTCCATTTTTGGTCTCTTTTATTGGTTAATTAATTTGTTGTTCAATAGTGATTGGTGGTGGCTTTTAATGACATCACCTTATGTCAAAAATAAACCCTTTTTTTCTCATTTTTCTTTTCTTTTCATCACTACTCAATTTCAATTTAATTTTTAGTAATGTTTTTTCATATTTTATGTCATATTAATTATTTACTCAACTGGACAAGTCGGCCAAAAATCACCTCTGAAGGCGAAATGACCAAAATGCCCTCCGTTTGGCTTAACGGGTCGAAATTGTCTGTACCGATTGAAAAATTTTTCTAAATATTTTCTTGGCATTCTAATGCCATAGGAACCTCAATGACCCTTCTCTGGAGTCCCAAAAATTATTTTATGAATTTTTCCCCGGGTCTAGGGCTCCTCGTTGCGAGAACCGCAACTTCCCTCTGGTTACCCATCGCTTGGGCACCGGCTCATTTAACTTGGCTGTATTTTATTTCTAAAATTTTTACTAAATTTTTCTTATTAATATTTGAATTAATTATGGTTTCTTACTTTAGTTTAAATATTTTTCCGGACGTTCTAGCTGTACGGACCGACACCGGTCACCGGAACAGTAGAATGTACGGAGTTGCTACCGGGAGGGTGTTACATGTCCCAATTTATGAGTTAGTGGAGCACTAACTTTAATTTAATGTTTAATTATTCAAAGTTTCATAATTTACATTTATGCCCCATTTCCTTCACTATTAATGTAATGTACCACATTTTAATTTTTCATGATATTTTCAAAGTGTAATACCACTTATTTTTAATGGAAATTGAGGTCAAAAGGTAACTCTAGGTGTCAAATAACCAAAATGGCCTTCTTCGGGTTGTATTCCCGATTTTTCGGTAACACCGATTTTTGCTGGTTTCTCGATTTTTCATTATTTTCTTTGTACTAATTTATTAATTTTCTTTGATATTTCTAATATCAGTTATACCTCAATAAACCTTTAATTATGTCCCAAAATTTAATTCCGAGGGTTCTTCGCGATCATGGGGTTGGCGATTGCCTTCGCCGTAACTTCCCGGTGCGGTCACCCATCGCTACTGTGCCGGCGCATTTAACCTAGTTTCATTTTCTCTCTTTTATTTTTAATTAATTTTTCTTGTATTTTCTTTTTATTTATTTCATCATTATATGTCTATTCACTATCACCGAAGCATAGTTCCAGACATCCTGACTTATCCGGACAGACATTAGGTCACTGAAGCAGCAGAATGTACAGACTGCGTACAGTGAGGATGTTGCAATATTGCATTAGTTAAGTTGAGCCCACTAGGTCAATGAGTATGGAAGTTTAAACCTTGATAACCTTAGGTACATCCATTCTTGATCACCAAAGTACCCACATACTCACAACATCATATTCTTTAACAATTAAATTTGGAAAATCTCTTAGACCATAAAAACCATCCCTATGTAACCATAGCCGACAGTTTAAGTGTCTAAAATTTTCAAATTCAATTGCCCTAGTGGAGAGCCATGATATAATTACCATAATTATATCATTACCAACTTAATTATTTGATTGGAAGATTTTATGGTCAGCTTAATTACTATTAAGGTCTCACTTTGCACATTATACATTTGGGATGCATATATCACATACAAGCATCCATTCATACACATCTCATGCATATATGGATAATTCAATAAAATGGCATAATTATGGACTTTCTAAGGGATTCAATTCTGAGCCACCAAGAATTGAATTAAGGCATTTCCTAGGTGTATTTCATCTATTCTATTATAAGAGATGCTGAAGGAGTACATAAATCAACCCTTGATCTTGATATCCTCCCACTGGTCCTGTGACACCCCTTACCCGTGTACAGTATACCCGAGTAAGTAAGGCCACACGGTGTACCGGCACACTCTAATATACCTTACTTAATTTGTATCATGCTTTTGAATATAACTTGTAAAATATAACTCATTTATTAAAATCATAATTTATTTGAGGTTCCGAAAATTCTAAAGAAAATCCGGCGGAGTACCGGCTAAAAATGGAGAAAATAGTTCTTCGGAACCTGTTAAAAACACTTCCAATATTTTTATTCCCTCATCTCAAACTCCAATATCCAAAATCTCAACAATATTTCTCAATAGCGAATTCTCAATAATCTTTTCATTTCACAAACATCCATTTCTCATATACAAGCGATAAATATATGCTCAAATTTTGCATTCATAGTCATAACTTTCATTATTTACATGGACATCAAAATATATTACATGAGTTCAAATACATATGAAAAAGTAAAAATCTGCTACAAAATATCAAAATGACAAAATGACACCTAGTGCCCTACCAATGCACTGCAGGTAGTGAGGTGACACGGACACTGAGCAGAACTGCCGGATGGACTCACCAAGTCTGTGGTCTACTGGGCTCACGATGGGTATCTCCAGTACCTACGCGTGGCAAAAGCAACGCGCTAAGCAATAATGCTTAGTGGTGCAATAATATAATAAAAGAAAATAGCAAGAAAACGAATATATAGTGAATGTGTATAATTCATTTGTTTAGTATGGTTATGTATACATTAATTCAGTAACTTGTTCACTTTCATTCATTTGGTTGCCCAAGTAACCTACACTAGACGCATCGGATGGATAACGGGTAAATCGACATGGGTACCTAGTACCTCGGGCCGTCACACCATCGGTCACATATGCATCTCGGTGCAAATGTAACAGCCTAACAAGTCGTAAATGATATCAGGCACAAGGCCAAGTCTCAATGCAAAGTCGAATGGCTAAAAGCCATGAAATCACAGAATGGCATTTTTGCCATGTGCGATCGCTAATCGAACCCTATTGGCATGCCAAACTATCCAAACCAATCTTGTTAGGTATACTAGGGCATTTGAAACTTTTAAATTTTTCAATTTGTGAATTTCAACTTTTTTGGTGTTACTATTCATCATTAGTCAACAAAAATGTTGAATTTTAGAATAAAAATGTGTACATTGACTTTGGCACTCCCAACATACCACATTTGGTGTTTAAAACTTGTTGGCATTAAGTGTTAATACCATTTCAAAGTGTAAACTCACACTAGCAGAATTTTCAGTTTTGGTGAGTCAACTTCACTGTTCCATTGGACACTATTACTGTTGGAATTTGAAGAAATGTAAAACATAAAAGTTGTTCCTTATTTTGTCTAGTTGAATTTCTTTTTTTGAATCACTCCATTTGGAGTTTTGTAGCTCCAGATATGGCCCAAAAACCCAAGCTGTCCGGATATGCATTTTGCAGAAAATTACCATATCTACAGTGCATGAACAGTGACTGGAACCACTTGTTTGGATGGGTTATGGCCATAATTTGGGGTAGGTTCCTTCATGAAAGTTGTTTGTCTATGTCTTAACTTGTTTCTGTAAAAATTTCAGGCCAATTGACCAAATTTACAGTGAGTTATGGCCAAATGAACAGTTACTATTCATTTGGTCAATTCTGCAGAGGCAGTTTCAGGGTTCCGGATTGGGGCCAAGTTTTGGTCCTCTTGCTTTGGTCTTTTGGGCATGGTTTCTTCAGCAAAAATGTGCCATTATAAGCCTAGTTTCATGTCCAATTGGCCAAACATCAATTGGACTAACACAGCCCAAGTTATGGCAGTGCAAAGGGACTGAATTTTCAGTCCCTATGCTGCTGTCCATAGGCAGAAAACCTTCACTTTACCATTCAATTTTTCAGTTCTAATTTGGGTCAACCTACCTAAAAGGGTCACTAATTGACCATTAAAAAGTTCTCTAACCATTTCCTAAGCTAAGTCACAATTTCACCTTTGCAAACCCTAATGTCCAAACCAATTACTCATAAACCTTGATTGACATGCTTAGTTCAATCTCCATGCATATTAATACCTTAACCATGATTTCCAACCACTCTAAGTTTATTAAACAATCAAACTCAATCTCCCATAGGGCTGCCGAAATTCAAGTGTTCATATCCATAGGTTTTTTGTTCATTTAAACTACAAATCTTACTAAGTTCAAGTCCAAAATCATGGAAATAAAGAGTCTAACAGGTATAAGTGCACTAACCTTGTTTGGGCAGAATTTCCAAAGCCCTAAACTCCAATTTCTTTCTCCTTCTTGGCTGCCAAGAGACTATGCAAGGTACTAGAACAAATTTTAGTGAAGCTAGGTTATGATTTTATGGTGGAAACAAAGGAGAAATTAAGCTTTTGGATGGCACATCAATGGAGGAAGGTGGGTTAGGGATTTTGGCTGGTTTGGGATAAGGAAGAAGGCAGCTGCATTTTGTTTCTTTTGGTCTTCCTTTAGTCTTTTAATAGTTTAGTCAAATGGTAGATTAATGGTGATTGGTTGAAAATTATAAATGACATCACATTGATGTCATAAATTGCATTTTTTTGATTTTTCTTCTCTTTTCTCTACTACTCATTTCAAATTTCATTTTTAGTAATGTTTATTCATATTTTATGTCATATTAATTATTTACTAAACTGGACAAGTCGGCCAAAAATCACCTCTGAAGGCGAAATGACCAAAATGCCCTCCGTTTGGCTTAACGGGTCAAAATTGTCTGTACCGATTGAAAAATTTTTCTAAGTATTTTCTTGGCATTCTAATGCCATGGGAACCTCAATTACCCTTCTCTGGAGTCCCAAAAATTATTTTATAATTTTTCCCCCGGGTATAGGGCTCCTCGTTGCGAGAACCACAACTTCCCTCCGGTTACCCATCGCTAGGGCACCGGCTCATTTAACTCGGTTGTATTTTATTTCTAAAATTTTTACTAAATTTTTCTTATTAATATTTGAGTTAATTTTGGTCCCTCACTTAAGTTTAATTATTTTTCCAGACGTTCTAGCTGTCCGGACCGACACCGGTCACCGGAACAGTAGAATGTACGGAGTGGTTACCGGGAGGGTGTTATAACTCTTCCCCTCTAATTTAAATTTCGTCCTCGAAATTTACCTGATGCAAACAGTTGAGGGAACTGTTGCCTCATCGTCTTTTCACTTTCCCAAGTTGCCTCTTCGGTGTTGTGGTGCCTCCAAAGCACTTTCACCAGTGGAATCTGCTTGTTCCTTAACTCTTTCACTTCCCGAGCTAGGATCCGTAGAGGTTCTTCTTCATATGTCAAATCCGGCTGTATTTTAATTTCGTCTCTGGAGATGACATGTGAAGGATCTGAGCGGTATCTCCTGAGCATGGACACGTGGAACACATTGTGGATCTTGTCCAGCTCTGGTGGTAAAGCTAGCCTATAGGCCACTGGACCCACACGTTCAATGACTTCATATGGGCCAATGAACCTAGGGCTCAACTTACCCTTTCTTCCAAACCTCAACACTTTCTTCCATGGTGACACCTTGAGGAACACTTTGTCGCCAACCACATATTCTATTTCTTTTCTCTTCAGGTCGGCATAAGATTTCTGTCTGTCTGAGGCAACCTTCAGATTTGCTTTGATTAGTTTCACTTTCTCCTCAGTCTATTTCACCAGGTCTGGCCCCACCAATTTGTCTTCGCCCAATTCAGTCCAGCACACTAGAGTTCTACATTTTCTCCCATACAGTGCTTCATATGGGGCCATTTGAATGCTAGCTTGATAGCTATTATTGTATGCAAATTCTGCCAGTGGGAGATATCTATCCCAACTTCCCTCAAATTCAATGACACAACTCCTCAGCATATCCTCAAGGACCTGACAAGTATTTCACATTATTGTTATCATTTCAATTCAATATTTGTATCAATTTCATGGGTTTCAATTGTTTACCTGGATTACTCTTTCTGATTGCCCATCCGTCTGAGGATGGAAAGCTGTGCTGAAATGGAGTTGTGTACCCAAGGATTCATGCAACTTCTTCCAAAATCTCGATGTAAACCTTGGGTCTCGATCAGATATGATGGAAAGTGGAATTCCATGCAGTCTAACTATCTCACTGATATACAATTCTGCTAACCTCTCTAGTGAGTAGTCAGTCCTAACTGGCAGAAAGTGTGCTGACTTTGTCAATCTATCAACTATCACCCATGCTGCATCATGTTTCTTCTGGGTGAGAGGTAGACCACTTACAAAATCCATGGTGACCCGATCCCATTTCCATTCAGGTATGCGTATAGGCTGTAGCAAACCTGATGGAACTTGATGTTCTGCTTTGACTTGCGACATGTCAAGCATTTAGTCACATAGTCGCTATGTCCTTTTTCATACCAGGCCACCAATATCAAGCTGTGTCATGATACATCTTTGTACTTCGGGTGCATAGCATATACATCGGTGTGTGCCTCTTTAGAATACTAGCTTTCAATTCCCCATCATCCGTACACAGTCTTCCTTTGTAGTATGTACACCCATCTGCTTTCACCTCATAGTCAATTGCTTTTCCTTATGAGATTTTGCTCATAATATCCAGTAAATTTTCATCTACTTTTTGCCCATCTAATATATGATGTAGAAGGTTTGGCCTCACTTGCAACTCAGCCAAAATATTTCCATCTCGAATCAATTATAGACGGGCAATCAATGATCTCAAGGTGTCATGGATTTTCTGCCAAAGCATCAAGAACTACATTTGCCTTCCCGTGATGATAGTCAATTACACATAATCCTTCAGAACTCAATCCATCGCCTGCCTAAGGTTGAGCTCCTTCCGGTTGGCAAGTATTTCGTGCTTTTGTGGTCCTGTAAATGTAGCACTTTTCACCATACAAGTAATGCCTCCATATCTTCAAGCATAAGATAATTGCTGCAAGCTCTAAATCATGGGTAGGGTAGTTCTGTTCATGTGGCCTTAGCTGTTTGGAAGCATAGGCGATCACTTTCCCCTCTTGCATCAATACACACCCTAACCCATTATGAGAGGCATCACTGTAGACCACAAAGTCCTTTCCTGACACTGGCTGTGTTAACACTGGTGTCTCTGTCAACATAGCCTTCAACCTCTCAAAACTGGTCTGACTTTTGTCATTCCAGTCAAATCTGACATTTTTGTGTAATAACTTGGTCATTGGAGCAGCTATTAGGGAAAATCCCTTCACAAATCTTCTGTAATACCCAGCTAGCCCCAAGAAGCTTCTGACCTCAGTTGTGTTTCTAGGAGGCTTCCATTCCATCACTGCTTCTATTTTCTTGGGATCCACCCTAATCCCATCAGCTCACACTATGTGTCCAAGGAATGCAATCTCATCTAGCCAAAAGTCACACTTGGACAACTTAGCATACAGCTTCTTTTCTCTCAGGGTTTGTAGAACAATCCTCAAATGCTCATCATGTTCTTCCTTGGTCTTGGAATACACCAAAATATCATCAATAAAGACCACTACGAACCGATCTAGATATGGATGGAAGATACGGTTCATAAGGTCCATGAATGCACTGGTGCATTTGTTAAGCCAAAGGGCATCACCAAACTCATAATGCCCATACTGGTCCCGAATGCGATCTTGGGCACATCTACATCCTTTACCCTCACCGATGATACCGATCGAGATCAATCTTAGAAAATACTCCTGCTTCCCTTCAATCGATCAAACAGATCATCAATTCTAGGCAACGGATATTTGTTCTTCATCACTTTATTCAACCGCCAGATTCAATACAAAGCCTCAAAGTCCCATCCTTCTTCTTTACAAACAAGACCTTGGAGCTCCCCATGGTGACACATCGGGCGTATGAACCCTTATCAAGCAACTCTTGCAACCGAGTTTTCAACTCCCTCAATTCGTAGGTGCCATCCTATAAGGAGCAATGGAAATAGGTGCCATCTGCAGTTGTCTCAATAGCAAATTCAACTTCCTTCTCGGTGGCAAACCAGGCAATTCTTCAGGAAATACCTCTGGGAAGTCTCTCACTGTGGGTATGTCACTCAGATTTGGCTTAGCCTGCATAGTATCCACCACATGTGCTAGGTAGGCTTCACAACCTTTTCTCATCATTCTTCTTGCAACTGTATTTGAGATGACATTGGACAAGAAATCATTCCTTTCCCCACAATCGTGATCTCATTACCCTCGTGGGTTTTCAAAGAAATTCTCTTCAATTTGCAATCAACTATTGCTTGATGACGTGACAACCACCCATTCCCAAAATCACGTCAAACTCATGGAAAGGCAACTCAATCAAGTGCGCCAAGAATTCATACCCTTGAATCCTTAACGCAACCTTTGTATACTTTGTTCACTACCACATCGTGACCCAATGGATTAGTGACCAGAATGTCTTGGTCACTCTCCCTACCAGATCCCCTTTCTACGGGTAGATTGATGCAGATGTATGAATGAGTGGATCCCGGATCCACCAATGTATGCACAGGAGTATTGTAGAGGAAGAACGCACTCGATGACATCCGGCATCTTGCTCCTCCCGAGCTCTAATAGCATAGGCTCTGCAGGTGGTCGCTGTCAGCCTCTCTGCCGCTCGATGCAGCCTCTGTGATGGTCCTACCTCGACTTGCCGATTTTCTACCCTCTCGTGGTGCAGGAGCAGTCTGTCGCTTGTGTTGGAGCAACAGAGTAGTTCTGCATGGGCGGTTTCACCGATGCTCACTGACCCACACCTCAAGCAAGCACCGCCACTCTCCAACACTCCTTATGCCATTTCTGACAGTGTGGACACGCAGAAGATGCTGGGGCTGGTCCCCTGAACCCCATCCCTGGAGAGCTACCCACTGATGGTGTGGACTGACCTCTCCTAGGGGTGAACTGTGGCCTGGGCCCCTGAGACTAACCCTGACCCTGTGGCTGACCCGAACTCTGTGCAGGAGGACCCTTAAACTTCTTCCTTGATGCTGGAGCTGAACTAGACTGACCCGGGCCCCTCTTCTGCTGTCTCTCTCTTCTAGTCCACTCACTAATCCTTACTTTTTCAACCTTTATTGCAGCTTCCACTAACTTGGTAAATTCGGTGATTCCCAAGGCAGTGAGCTGGATCTTGATGTTGTCATTTAGTCCCTCTTCAAATCTCTTGCATCTTTCAGCTTCATTTGGGACTATCTCCCTTCCGTAGCGGCTTAATCGGACGAATTCTTTCTCATACTCAGCCACTGACAATTGTCTCTGCCTTAGGTTAATAAATTCCCTTCTTCTCTCTTCTAGGTATACAGTACCCACATACTTCTTCTTGAATTCTGAGAGAAAGAAATCCCAGGTTACAGCTTCTGGCTGCACTTCACTAGACACCGTGTCCCACCACTCATAGGCATCGTCTTGCAGCAAAGATATAGCAGCTTCCAGGTTTTGCTCTGGAGTGCAGTGGAGTTGTTTTAGGACTCTGCCTGTTCTGTTCAACCAATTCTCGGCTGCAACAGAGTCATCTTCTCTCTTACCATAGAAGTCCACAGCTCCAAACTTTCTTAGCCTCTCCAAGTGTGATTTCTGCTGTGGAGCTGGTGGTGGTGGTGGTGCTGGCATTACTCCGGCAATTTGTCTAAAGAAGTCGGCCATTTGCTGGAACATGGCCTGTGGAGGCTGAGCAGGTTCTGCTTGAGCAGGTTCTGCTTGAGCTGGCGGAGCAGATTCTCTCATGCCCCCAGTCTCAGCTGCTGCAGGTGGAGCATGACTCTCCACTTCCTCCTCAACGGCTCTCTGAGATGAAGGATCCATATCCTATTCAAAATAAGAAAGATAAACAGATCTGCGTTAGTGTCACCTCGACTCTTACAAATGCAATGCATGGTATGGACTCAATCTAGGCCCAGAAACGCCTAAACCGTGCTCTGATACCACTAAATGTGACACCCCTTACCCGTGTACAGTATACTCGAGTAAGTAAGGCCACACGGTGTACCGGCACACTCTAATATACCTTACTTAATTTGTATCATGCTTTTGAATATAACTTGTAAAATATAACTCATTTATTAAAATCATAATTTATTTGAGGTTCCGAAAATTCTAAAGAAAATCCATGAGTACCTACTAAAAATGGAGAAAGCAGCTTTCTTGAACTGTTAAAAACACTTCCAATATTTTTATTCCGTCATCTCAAACTCCAATATCCAAAATCTCAACAATATTTCTCAATAGCGAATTCTCAATAATCTTTTCATTTCACAAACATCCATTTCTCATATACAAGCGATAAATATATGCTCAAATTTTGCATTCATAGTCATAACTTTCATTATTTACATGGACATCAAAACATATTACATGAGTTCAAATAAATATGAAAAAGTAAAAATCTACAAAATATCAAAATGACAAAATGACACCTAGTGCCCAACCAATGCAATCGCAGTAGTGAGGTGACACGGACATCGAGCGTAATCGGATGGACTCACCTACCTATGGTCTACTGGGCTCACGATTGGTATCTCCAGTACCTACGCGTGGCAAAAGCAACGCGCTAAGCAATAATGCTTAGTGGTGCAATAATATAATAAAAGAAAATAGCAAGAAAACGAATATATAGTGAATGTGTATAATTCATTTGTTTAGTATGGTTATGTATACATTAATTCAAAGAACTTGTTCACTTTCATTCATTTGGTTGCCCAAGTAACCTACACTAGATGACTAGATCGATAACGGTAACCGCACCGGTACCTAGTACCTCGCCGTCACACCATCGGTCACATATGCATCTCCGGCAGGTAATGTAGCGGCTAACAATGTCAGAATGATATCGTGCACAAGGCCAAGTCTCAATGCAAAGTCGAATGGCTAAAAGCCATGAAATCGCTGAATGGCATTTTTGCCATGTGCGATCGCTAATCGAACCCTATTGGCATGCCAAACTATCCAAACCAATCTTGTTAGGTATACTAGGGCATTTGAAACTTTTAAATTTTTCAATTTGTGAATTTCAACTTTTTTGGTGTTACTATTCATCATTAGTCAACAAAAATGTTGACTTTTAGAATAAAAATGTGTACATTGACTTTGGCACTCCCAACATACCACATTTGGTGTTTAAAACTTGTTGGCATTAAGTGTTAATACCATTTCAAAGTGTAAACTCACACTAGCAGAATTTTCAGTTTTGGTGAGTCAACTTCACTGTTCCATTGGACACTGTTACTGTTAGAATTTGAAGAAATGTAAAACATAAAAGTTGTTCCTTATTTTGTCTAGTTGAATTTCCTTTTTTGAATCACTCCATTTGGAGTTTTGTAGCTCCAGATATGGCCCAAAAACTCAAGCTGTCCGGATATGCATTCTGCAGAAAATTACCATATCTACAGTGCATGAACAGTGACTGGAACCACTTGTTTGGATGGGTTCTGGCAATAATTTGGGGTAGGTTCCTTCATGAAAGTTGTTTTTCTATGTCTTAACTTGTTGCTGTAAAAATTTCAGGCCAATTGACCAAATCTACAGTGAGTTATGGCCAAATGAACAGTTACTGTTCATTTGGTCAATTCTGCAGAGGCAGTTTCAGGGTTCCGGATTGGGGCCAAGTTTTGGTCCTCTTGCTTTGGTCTTTTGGGTATAGTTTCTTCAGCAAAAATGTGCCATTATAAGCCTAGTTTCATGTCCAATTGGCCAAACATCAATTGGACTAACACAGCCCAAGTTATGGCAGTGCAAAGGGACTGAATTTTTAGTCCCTATGCTACTGTCCATAGGCAGATTTCACCTTCACTTTACCATTCAATTTTTCAGTTCTAATTAGGGTCAACCTACCTAAAAGGGTCACTAATTGACCATTAAAAAGTTCTCTAACCATTTCCTAAGCTAAGTCACAATTTCACCTTTGCAAACCCTAATGTCCAAACCAATTACTCATAAACCTTGATTGACATGCTTAGTTCAATCTCCATGCATATTAATACCTTAACCATGATTTCCAACCACTCTAAGTTTATTAAACAATCAAACTCAATCTCCCATAGGGCTGCCGAAATTCAAGTGTTCATATCCATAGGTTTTTTGTTCATTTAAACTACAAATCTTACTAAGTTCAAGTCCAAAATCATGGAAATAAAGAGTCTAATAGGTATAAGTGCACTAACCTTGTTTGGGCAGAATTTCCAAAGCCCTAAACTCCAATTTCTTTCTCCTTCTTGGCTGCCAAGAGACTATGCAAGGTACTAGAACAAATTTTAGTGAAGCTAGGTTATGATTTTATGGTGGAAACAAAGGAGAAATTAAGCTTTTGGATGGCACACCAATGGAGGAAGGTGGGTTAGGGATTTCGGCTGGTTTGGGATAAGGAAGAAGGCAGCTGCATTTTGTTTCTTTTGGTCTTCCTTTAGTCTTTTAATAGTTTAGTCAAATGGTAGATTAATGGTGATTGGTTGAAAATTATAAATGACATCACATTGATGTCATAAATTGCATTTTTTTTATTTTTCTTCTCTTTTCTCCACTACTCATTTCAAATTTTATTTTTAGTAATGTTTATTCATATTTTATGTCATATTAATTATTTACTTAACTGGACAAGTCGGCCAAAAATCACCTCTGAAGGCGAAATGACCAAAATGCCCTCCGTTTGGCTTAACGGGTCAAAATTGTCTGTACCGATTGAAAAATTTTTCTAAGTATTTTCTTGGCATTCTAATGCCATGGGAACCTCAATTACCCTTCTCTGGAGTCCCAAAAATTATTTTATAATTTTTCCCCCGGGTATAGGGCTCCTCGTTGAGAGAACCGCAACTTCCCTCCAGTTACCCATCGCTAGGGCACCGGCTTATTTAACTCGGTTGTATTTTCTTTCTAAAATTTTTACTAAATTTTTCTTATTAATATTTGAGTTAATTTTGGTCCCTCACTTAAGTTTAATTATTTTTCCGGACGTTCTAGCTGTCCGGACCGACACCGGTCACCGGAACAGTAGAATGTACGGAGTAGTTACCTGGAGGGTGTTACAGGTCCCACCAATGCTCTTAATCTTCTCGTCCTTCTTATAATTCAATTATAAAGTAACCCTTGGCATACCAAGGTGAATTTACAAGAATTTGGAATTTAGAGTCTTTAAATAAATGAAATTACATCCTATGTAATATAACGCTTATATTACATGCCACTATTAATAAAATTGATTATTACATCTCAAAAAAAAAAAAAAGAATTAAATCTAATCACATTGGTCTTTTATTGTCCATGATCATCCATCATACATATTAACATTTAACAATTAAACATAAATATACATGCATAATCAAATTGAATATCATATACCCAATTTATAACTCGATTTGAATCTCATTCAAATTAATTTTAAATTTTAGGAACTTTTCCCAAATTTAATTTTCATGAAAACAACTTTCAAAATTTATTTGTATGATTGGAAATCCTAATTAAACTATTTAATTAGGTCTATGAACAAATTACACAACAATTGCATAAAAACCCTTAAAATTAGCCAAAACATGCCCTTTACATGTAAAACATGCCCCATGTTCATTAACACGGCCTGTGTAACCAATTACACGGCCTGAGGCGCTGAATTACATGAGTTGTGTCATGCAACATGCCTCTGGGAATGCAAAAGCATGGGCTATATAACCTTCTGCCCAAGCTGTGTGCTATAAAGCTAGAAACATGGCCCGTGGCCTGGGACACACCCAGGTCATGTTTCTTGCAGTAATAAGGTTTTCTTAGGGTTTTTTTTCAATCCGAATCTCATTTAAATCAACCCAAACCTCATCCAATCACACAATTAAGTCCCATAATCAATCTTAATGGAAAATATAGTGACTCTAATATTAATTATTGGCATTGGGAAGCGTGTTTAGGGCCTTAGAGGATGGATTTCAAAAATTTTTCTCTAGGGTTTCATGTATACATATAAGTGTATTATGATCCTAGCCAATTAAAGCATGTCAAAACACTCTTCTAACATGCATTTGGGATTCATTTGCCATCAAGGATTGAGGTTTAACATTTAAACCTACTAAACCCTAACTAAAAGAGGGATTGAAGAATATTAACCTCAAAGGCGCAGAATCACACTTCCTATTCCCTTTGGTAGTCTCCAAGAGCTTTAATTGAGTCTCCTCTAGCTTGTCCACCACAAGCTCCACCAAGATCACCTTAGGTAGGCCCAAATCCTCTCTTTGATGCTTGCTAACTACTAACAATTAGGGTATGTGTCTTTAGGCTATGTTTTAATGGATGTAGGTGGCTACAAACAATTTCTAGAACTTTTGATTCAAGAGCAATTGAGCTTTTTCTCAAGAATCAATGGAGAAAAATTAAGAGAGAGAAAGAACTCCCTTGTGCCTTCCAAGGTGGGAAGGTAGAAGAAGAAAAAATTTTCTTCTTATAATGTATTTATGTGCAAGAGACAAAAAACATTAAGTAAGTGCCACATGTCATAATCCCATTTAATCTTGCTTTTATGTTGTCTTAATCTTATTAAGGCAAGTGTCAAGCCAAGATTAAATTATCAAATATCATCTTCCATCACATGGAAGACAAATGGCATACTATTTGAGTGCCACATATCACCATCACATGGTACCACGTGTTACCTTGTAAAATTACCAAAATGCCCTTGTATGCATTTTTGAGTTCTCACCTCAAAATTGTAATTTCTCCCTCAAATTAATTTATATAACATATAAATTAATTAATTAATCTCCATTAATTAATTTCATAATTAAATTCATACTTAAACTCTTTAAATATAAATCCAATTTATTTAATACATCCAATATCCTAGATTTGGTTTCAAGTCATGCTAGGGACTTTACAATCTTATTACAAATCAAATCTATTTAATTAATTAATGAAACTCTTTAATTAATCAATTAAATCATAATTAACTTGGTGATTAACTTGTATAAGTGTGTGATTTACTGGGCTCATTACTAATTGGCAATGAGAAATGATATCAACTCTTAATATCATTGGAACTCTTCCTCACCTTAAATGATTTCTCCAAATCATTTTAGGCATCTCATAGACCATGGTTGACACCTAGCATGGCATGCTATGGCCACCCAATTAGTAATAAGGAATACCTTAAATATGAATCCTTAGTCATATGTCATCATGCACTAAAATCCTTCCGTATTATGTCCCAATCCCATTAAGAGTCATGGTAAAGTCAAACCCCTTATCATGGAATCTTATGCACTCATTTCAAATCTGATTCTTGAAATTTAAGACTTTACCATAAGGAAATACCTTTCTTGACAAAGTCATCTATCCTACCCAGGAACTTAATCTTGTCAAGAACAGCTCAAATTCGCATAAGACTTTTAACCCTGTTTACTCAAGGCTACGGATCCCCTCTTGACTAAACACCTGTCTCAACATATAACTAATATGAGCCAACACACACCAGAATATCTATACACATTATAGATATGTAAATGGTATCAAACTCAAACCACCTATATAAGAGACAACCATGTCATCTCAGGTTTGAGGACTATATGCACTAGTATGACACAAATAACATTTTATTGACTCGAGTAAATGCCATGTTCATGTTATCTGAATGTCACAAGTTTGACCTACTTATCTCATAAGTGCCCACTGTGTTTATCTCGATATCTCATATCAGATGGCATGAGACTCACTATTCCATATACATCAGTATCTCATATTGATCAATGGAGATAAATAGAGGTGACAGCTCTTTGGATATAATGTGCCACCAAAATATCCTTCAGCTGCAAACTCTGATTTATAGCATATGTCCCATATATTCTATCACTCATATTCTTATCTCATAGGAATAGAATATATAACATATTGCTAATGGAAAATTTCAAATAACTATGATATTAAACATACACAACATTTAAATGAAATGTTTATTGCCATCAAAATATATACAATGTTATTTATAAGTTATAAGATTAGTACATGCTCCAGGGAACACAGAACTAACAAAATGTCCCTCTTTGCCTTTACCTCTGTGCTGATTCTTTATCTTTACTTTATTACCCACGGAAAGTTCAACAACTCTCTGCTAAGCAAAATGCTTAGTGGTGCTATAATTTGATGATGTTATGTCATGCAATATATATATATATATATATATATATATATATATATATGAAAAATTCATAACAATCGTGTAACTATATTTCCAACAAGTCTAATGGAATGGTAAAATGCACAATTTCCACAATTTAACATGATATGCCATAGCATATGGTCACATAAACATTACATATTTGATATAATAATTGTCCACATTCAAGGAAAAGCATTTATAATATCATGGTTACATAACCTTTTTCATTTATTTTCCTTAGCCCACTTGCAATGTCTAGACAATATATGCGACAAGTATCCTCATGGCTCTTAGCTAAGCACCATCCTTTTAGCATAAAGCCAAGCATAATCCTTATGGCATGTAGCCATGTATAATCCTCATGGCATGTAGCCAAGTATGATCCTCATGGCATATAGCCAAGTAAAATCCTCATGGCATGTAGCCATGTATAGTCCTCATGGCATGTAGCCATGTATAGTCCTCATGGCATGTAGCCATGTATAGTCCTCATGGCATGTAGCCAAGTTATTGTGCACAATCTCAATTATTGACTTGTCAATTCCTCATGTCACCTATTCTTAAACTTGTAATGGGCATAAACACTTTCAATATTGCATGTATTTAGCTCAACTAGAGCAACACTTACTGATTTCCCCTTAATTATCACTCATACATAAACAAATTCATTAAAGTTCCACAAATGAGATTTTTTAGTCAATTCTGGCAGCCAGATGCAGTGAATTCAAAATTCTACCAAAAATTATAGAAACAGAGTTTCATTACCATATTTTCCAGAGTTCAACTTTCATATGTCTATTTCACTTTTCAATTTGAATCACATTAAAATCATAACTACACTTCAAGATATAAATAAAAATGTGCAACCTGTTCTAGTTTCATTTGCACTCAAAGTAGTAACAGGACAAGTAAAAATTTCCCTATGCAAAAGGCAAAATTTATTCTTAGCCATAACTATAAAGTTTTAGGGCGTTCATCAAGCTTTCCAATGACTTAAGAATCACAATATTTCAAGTTTTGTAGCACAAGATATGAATTTTTGAATTTAACTATCATGTCCTAGAAACTATCAGATCAATTTTCGATATTTGAATAGTAAAATGTTTTGCCCTCAAACACAATCTTTACATGAGAATAATGTCACACCTTACCCCTCTGTAAGGCATAACATGATCCCGTAGAATACTTAATGAACTACCGAACTTCACCTACCGATAACTCATTAAGTACCCTACAAGGGATTTTAAAACAATTTTCTTACATTTTGAAAGTGGTGAGCATTTTTGTAGGAATTAAAAACCATTTATTCAAAGTTTAAATATTAGTAAAAATTTTTGTCCATTTAAATTTTGCCGCAAATTTTATAAAAATTTTAACAGAGTTCCGTTCGTAATTGGAGGAAACAGTTCTTCAAATACCTGAGAAAAACACTTCCAAAAATTTTTCACAACTCCCAACCTCCAATAAACCTCAATTCAACTCAATTCAAAACACTTCAAAGTAATTCCACAATACAAATCAAAATTCATCATCTCAAAGTATTTAATACTTCATTCACAAGGCATAAAACATGAAATTCATTTGTACAAATATTAAATTTACAGAAGGAAATCCAAAAATAATATTATTACAATTTATTTACAACTGCTCAACTTACATTGATATATACAACGTTTTTATATTTACATCAAAATTATCTACAAGGGTATAAAATAATACCCATACAAAATGGTTGATATGGTCCACAATTCGATAGCAGCTCACTCTGCTGCTTTCTCCTTGCTCTTATCTCATGATAAAGAAAATAAGCTATCGCTGAGTATAAACATACTCAGTGGTGCACAATAAAAATTTAAAATGCAATACATAAATCATTCATTGGTGAAACACAATTTAAATATTTCTCAAATTATCAAAGCTCATAATAACACAATTTAGTCAAACAATTTCATAAGCACAGTGTTGCCAAAGTCATACACAACTTAAGCCATGACACAAAATTTCCGATCAATGCCATGTTGTACACCACGACAAAGCAATCTACAACCCCATTAATCGAAATCAATGAGGGAGGTGGCTAGCTAGCTAATGAGTACTCATCCGATCTCAACCTCAACTGGCAAGCCAGAGAGGGAGGAAAATAAACGATCTCAACCCCATAAATGGAGGAGGAATAGTGTGATACTGTCATGCTAAGTGTGAACATAAAATCAATTCAAAACAATTTATTCAAATAATTTATGAAAAATCTAATCAATTTCCAAAGTCATACTTACGATTATAAAATGGCAACACAGTACATAATTAACCACAGAAGTCAAATTTTTGAGAATAAAATATTTAAACAAGAATTATTATGCACAAACCTGACGTGAGTCGCCTCTAGGCCTTGACTTAGTCTCTCAGAGCTTCCAAATCTTTTTCAGCTGAAACACACAGTTTCATAGTGTTTCAGTACCATAACTTAACATAAGTCCGAAAATAAATTTAACTTTATTTTTACTAGTTCTATTGCGTTAAATTCGACGTTCTCGAAGTTTTTGTGTTTTGGGTTACTATTCACTATACTATTCAAGTCAAATTGTTGACTTTTTAAGACTTAATAGGTATGGGAACTCCAACTTCACCCACATACCATATTTTGGTCATTAAATTTGTTAGTTTTGGTCATTTCTCAAAGCTTAAATCCTTTTGGCCAAATTGTCAAATTTTCAGTTTTGGTGCTCCAAGTTGCACTGTTCCATTGGTAATTTTACTGTTGGAATTTGACAAAATTTCCTTCATAGAAAATGTTCCTTATTGTCTTAAGTTTATTCTCATTTTTGGATCACCCAAATTGGAGTTTTGTATCTCAAGTTATGGCCCTTTGAATCAGGGCTGCCGGATGGAAAATAACCCAGATTTTCTGGGCAAATTTTGGTGCTGGCAGATTTGAGTCACCAACTTGGGGTGGCCAATTGGCTTGGTTGCTGGCAGACTTTGGACTTGTGTTCTTCATGAAAGTTTTAGGTCTATATCTCATCTAACCTCTGGTAAAATTTCAGGTCATTTTGACCTGTCTAACTCGAGTTATGACCAAATGAACAAACACTGTTCATTTGGTCAGTTTGTACAGTGGCAGACTGCTCTTATTCAACTTTGGTCAATTTGTTCACTAGGTTTTGGTCAATATTTGGGCATGGTTCCTAAATGAAAATTGTGTCATTTTATGTCTATTTTCATCCCCAATTGGTGCCATATCAATTGGACTTGTAAAATTTCACTTTTAGTCCTTCAAAGTTTACTTGGTCATGCTGCCAGCAGCATGACCATACAACCTCCGAATTTAGCTTCCATTCCAACCATTCCCACACACCTCATTTGGTCATAATTGACCATTTTTCACTTCACAATAGGTCAAACACACAATTTACTCACTTCTTCAAATTTTTGCTTCAAAACCCTAAGTCCCAAAACCCTAACTCACCTAATTTATTGCATTTTACTAATTCCAACCATACAAACACAATTCCTCAACTTATTCAAGCTTTCTAACATATTTCATTCAATCAAACTCATGCAATACTCACCCCTACATAGGCTGGATGAAAATTCAGTTTGGTCCTTCCCCATATTTTTATTTCATTTTAAACATAATACAAGCTAATTCAACAAAAAATACAACAATCAAATCTCAACTTTTAAATGGATACACTTACCTCAACTTTAATACCAAATCTTCAATTTTTTTCTCCTCCTTTCTTCTTTCAATCTTCTTCTTAAGTTGAGATTACAAGCTCTAGTAAGGTTTTTATGGGATTTATGAAGGGTAAGTGAACAAATTAAAGCTTGAGTGCAAGCTTTAATGGAAGATTAAAAATGGTGAAATGAAGAAGATAGTGAGGCGGCAAGGGAGATGGAAGATGACCAAATAATATTTTTTTTTCTTTTCTTTTCTTTATTTATTTTAGGTTATGGAAGACCACAAAATCTAATTTAATAAATAATTTAATTAATTTATTTATGGCATCATGCATGAGGTCATGCATGATGTCATCACCTTTTTACTTTTTCATTTTTTCTCCTTTTTTTTCGATTTTTCTATTAGTTCTTTAATTTAATTCTCGATTCCGAAATTTTCTTTTCTCCGATTTTATTTGATTAGGTCAGAGTCACTCGGGTCAATTGACCAAATTGCCCTCGCGGTTTATCTCGGTTGCAAATAATTCCATATTTCTTCCGCTCCCCGACCTAATTATTTGATCGGCTTAATAGTTCTTTTTCATGATTTTCTTTTCCATTGTGTTCATAAGGGTCCTAAGGACCGCAAGGCCACATTTTACGGTTCAAAATTTGAGTTTAAAATGACTTCAGATCATTTCCGAGGAGGTCACCCATCGTGACTCTACTGCTTAACCTCTTATGTTCTGTTTTTCTTATTTATACTTAACTAATTGAACATTACTAATTATTTGTGTTTATAGCTTCTCTAATTGACTTAAATGTGGTTCTAATCCCCTTAATTTTCCGGACCGACACCTGTCACCGGAATAGTGAAATATACCAGGCTATACAAATAGGGGTGTTACAATTCCCCCCCCCCCCCCCCTAAATAAATTTCGTCTCGAAATTTACCTGGTATTAATCTCTGAACAGCTGTGGGTGTTGTCTCCTCATGTCTTCCTCTCGTTCCCAAGTAGCTTCTTGGCCCGAATGATGGTTCCACAACACTTTTACTAATGGTATCAACTTGTTCCGTAGCTACTTCACCTCATAAGCCAGAATCTCTATGGGTTCTTCTTCATATGTGAGGTCTGGATTCACTTCAATTTCTTCTACTGGTAGTACATGAGATGGGTCTGATCGATACCTCCTCAACATAGACACATGGAAGACGTTATGTATCTTTTCCAACTCTGGAGGTAGTGCCAAACGATATGCCAAAGGACCCACTCTTTCCAGAACCTCAAATGGCCCGATAAGACGAGAACTTAGTTTCCCCTTTCTGCCGAATCTCATAATCCTCTTCCAAGGAGAAACCTTGAGAAAAACTTTCTCACCCACTGCATACTCAATATCCCTTCTTTTCAAATCAATGTAGGACTTTTGACGGTCTGATGCAGCTTTAAGTCGATCTTTGATCACCCTAATTTTCTCTTCAGTCTGTTGAACAATTTCGGGTCCAATCATTTTTCTTTCACCCACGTCATCCCAACACAACGGGGTTCTACATTTTCTTCCATACAAAGCTTCATATGGAGGCATCCTTATGCTAGATTGGTAGCTGTTGTTGTAAACAAACTCAATCAAAGGCAAGTGTGTATCCCAACTACCCTCAAACTCAATCACACAAGCCCGTAGCATGTCCTCCAAGATCTGAATTACTCTCTCAGACTGGCCATCTGTCTGTGGGTGGAATGCCATACTGAAGTTCAATCTAGTTCCTAGGGCTCTCTGAAGACTACCCCAGAATCTAGAAGTGAACCTAGGATCTCTGTCTGATACAATGGATACTGGCACTCCATGCAGTCTCACAATCTCATCAATTTACAACCTGGCCAATCTGTCCAAACTGTAGTCCATTCGAACTGGCAAAAAATGAGCAGACTTAGTCTGTCAACAATGACCCATACTGCATCATGACTCTTCTGTGTCCTCGGAAGTTCCATTACAAAGTCCATAGTTATTCTTTCCCATTTCCATTCTGGCACTGGTAGTGGATGTAACAACCCAGTTGGTACTTGATGCTCTACCTTTACTTGCTGACAAGTCAGGCATTTGGATACAAACTCTGCCACATCTCTTTTTAAACCCATCCATCTGTAATGCTCCTTTAGCCCTCTATACATTTTTGTACCACCAGGGTGCATAGCAAAAGGAGACTCATGTGCTTCCTTCAAAATGATCTGCCTCAAATTAACATCATTAGGAACACATATTCTGCCCTGGTGTAGCAGTAAACCATCCTCTCTGATTGAGAACTCTAGTTTCTTGCCCTGTCGGACTTCTTCCAACAGCTTTTGATACCTTTCATCATTCTAAGCAGCCATTCTGATCTGATCAATCAACACTGGTTGTACATGCCATGCAACTGCTGTCTGCCCTTCATCATGAATCTCTAAACTGGCATGTAATAATCTCAATTCATGTACCAAAGACAAAGGAGCAACCTGTAGACTTGCCATAGTCTTGCGACTTAGGGCGTCAGCTACAATATTAGCTTTCCCTGGCTGATAGTCTATCAGGCAATCATAGTCTTTTATCAACTCTAACCATCTCCTCTGTCTCAAATTCAACTCTTTCTGGGTGCCCAAATACTTTAAACTCTTATGATCTGTGTAAATGTAACATTTCTCCCCATACAAATAATGTCTCCAGATCTTAAGAGCAAACACAATAGCTGCGAGCTCCAAGTCATGTGTCAGATAATTCCTCTCATGCGGTTTTAGCTGGCGTGATGCATAGGCAATGACATTTTGATCTTACATCAACACACAACCTAACCCATTGTGAGAAGCATCGTCAGAATCGTATATTCTTTACCCTGTAGGTAAAGTCAAGACTGAGCCTCACCAAACATCTTTTCAATTCATCAAAACTTTGCCGGGCATTTGTCCGTCCCACCGAAATTTCACATCCTTTCTAAGTAGCTTGGTCAATGGAGATGCCAACATGGAGAATCCTTCACAAATCGATGGTAGTATCCACTAACCCTAAAATCGAATCTGTGACATTTCTGGGTGGCTTCCAATTAAGGACAGCTTCAATCTTGCTATGATCTACCTTAATACCCTCTGCTGATACTATGTGCCCCAAAAAGGATATCTCCTTTAGCCAAAATTCACATTTGACAATTTGGTGTATAGTTGTTTCTCCCTCAAAGTCTACAGTACAATCCGCAGATGTCTATCCTGCTCTTCTGCATTCCTCGAATAGACCAATATATCATCAATAAATACCACAACAAACTGGTCGAGGTATGGTTTGAAGATAGTGTTCATCAGATCCATAAAAGCAGCCGGAGTATTAGTTAACCTGAATGGCATGACCAAGAACTCATAATGGCCATAGCGGGTTCTAAAGGCAGTTTTAGGAATACTCTGCTCTTGTACCCTCAACTGATAATAACCTGATCTCAGGTCAATTTTGGAGAACACAGTTGCACCTCTCAACTGATCAAATAAGTCATCAATGCGGGGCAATGGATATCTGTTCTTTATTGTCACCTTATTCAACTGCCGATAGTCAATGCATAACCGGAGAGTGCCATCCTTCTTCTTTACAAACAACACTGGCGCTCCTCAAGGCGACACACTAGGGCGGATGAAGCCCTTGTTAAGCAGCTCTTGCAACTGTATTTTCAATTCTTTTAGTTCTGCTGGTGCCATTCTGTATGGTGTTATGGAGATTGGGTCCACACCAGGCATAACATCAATTTCAAACTGCACTTCTCTTTCTGGAGGTAATCCTGGCAATTCTTCAGGAAATACATCCGGAAAGTCACATACAGAATGTCCTCAAGGCCGGACTCCCCACTTAGGTGTCTATCACATGTGCCAAGTACGCCTCACACCCTTTTCTAATCATTTTCCTGGCCAATGCAGCTGAAATGATGTTTGAAGGTAATAACTGTCTCTCCCCATGTATTATTACATCACCATACTGAGGAAGACCAAAAGTGATCTTTCGCATACCAATCATGGCGTGATGCCTGGCTAACCAATCCATGCCCAAGATAATGTCATAATCTCTAAAGGGCATTTCAATTAAATCAGACGGAAAAGTGTGTCCTTGGATCACCAAAGGACAATCCCTATATAACCTATTTACCCTGACCTCCTGGCCTAATGGACTAGTTACTAGCACATCATAGTACATTGGTACACACTGAATAGCAGTAGAACACATCACACTAGCACTAACATACGAATGTGTGGAGCCAGGATCAAATAACACATGCACATCTTGGTCAAGGATGGAGAAATTACTAGCTACAACGTCTGATGTTTCAGCTTCTTCCCCTTGACGCATGGTATACACTATGACTGGTGCACCACTGGGTGCTGGCTGGTTAACAGTGCTTTGACTTCCAGGAGTGTTACCAGGACCCCTACCTCTGCCTCTACCTCTAGCAGCTGACTGTGACCCTCTAGGTGCAGAGACTTGGGTTGATCCATCAGATGTAGCAAAAGATCCAGACCGGCGCGGACTAGTGCAATCCTTAGCAAAATGTCCGCTCCCTCCACAATTAAAACATGCACCGGTGGCCTTGAAACAAACCCCACCATGAGTTTTACCACAAGTTTCACACTGCCGGACTAATAGAGCTCCTCGGGGTGTCTGCTGGGTCTGCTGACCAGATCGGGGTGGTCGTTGGCCAAAAAATCTGCCTCTGCCAGATCTACGGGAGCTGGATCCCCCAAACTGTTTCCTCTTTCCAGAACCACTCTCAGATGCTTGCCCAGTAGTCTTTTCAGTCTTTTCTTTCTCTTGTATACCCTTCTTTACTGCCCCTTCTGATTCTATTCTTTCCAGTTCCAGGGCTTGTGAGATCAATTCAGCAAACTTCTGATGTCGGAAACCCACAACTTGCATCCTCAAATTCGGCCTTAATCCGGACTCAAACCTCTTACATCTGTCTCTGGGGGTGGAGACTAAGCTTCCAGCATAGTGTCTTAGCCTTGAGAAGTCTCTCTCATACTCTGCTATGGTTCGGTCCCCTTGTTTCAAACTCAAAAATTCTTGTAATTTCATATCTACATATGCATCAGGAACCCATTTCTGCCTGAATTCCCTCAGGAAGTCTGTCCATGTCAGCACAGGTGGCTCAACCAAGCTGTGGGGGATGGTCTTCCACCATTCATATGCATCTCCTTGTAACAAGGAAATAGAATACTCAAACTTCATCTCTTCCGTACACTGCAGTTTTCTGAAAACTCGTTCCATTCCTTCCAACCATTATTCTGCCTCCAGTGGATCCACGGTACCTTTAAACTCGGTGGCCCCAAATTTCATCAACTTTTCATATTGCCGAGCTGAGGGCTGTGGTTGTGCTACAGGTAATGGCATCTGAGCTTGGGGTGGCATATTACCCGCCATTTGCTGGAAAAACGCAGCCATCTGCTGTACAAATTGAGTAGGGAACTGCGGTGCTGGAGCAGGAGCTGGAGTGGCTGACCCACTCACGTTCTGGAGTGCAGGGGCTTCCCTTTGAACCTCAGCCTCAACAGATTGTTCTTCGGAATGATCTCCTCCTTCCATTCCATTTTCCCAAATTTTCTACTTCCTGAGATCAAACACAAGGAGGTTGACCTCCGTTAATGCATATTCATGATGTAAATATGTCATATGTATTAATTAAAGACACTTGAGCAGTTGTACTTATCAAAGAAATATTCACATGCATAGTCAAAATTTATTGCAAAACTATGCTCTGATACCACTAAAACATGTCACACCTTATCCCTTTGTAAGGCATAACATGATTCCGTAGAATACTTAATGAACTACCGAACTTCACCTACCGATAACTCATTAAGTACCCTACAAGGGATTTTAAAACAATTTTCTTACATTTTAAAAGTGGTGAGCATTTTTGTAGGAATTAAAAACCATTTATTCAAAGTTTAAATATTAGTAAAAATTTTTGTCCATTTAAATTTTGCTGCAAATTTTATAAAAATTTTGACAGAGTTCCATTTGTAATTGGAGGAAACAGTTCTTTAAATACCTGAGAAAAACACTTCCAAAAATTTTTCACAACTCCCAACCTCTAATAAACCTCAATTCAACTCAATTCAAAACACTTCAAAGTAATTCCACAATACAAATCAAAATTCATCATCTCAAAGTATTTAATACTTCATTCACAAGGCATAAAACATGAAATTCATATGTACAAATATTAAATTTACAGAAGAAAATCCAAAAATAATATTATTACAATTTATTTACAACTGTTCAACTTACATTAATACATACAATATTTTTATATTTACATCAAAATTATTTACAAGGGTATAAAATAATACACGTACAAAATGGTTGATATGGTCCACAATTCGATAGCAGCTCACTCTGCTACTTTCTCCTTGCTCTTATCTGCGACAGCAAAATAAGCTATCTCTGAGTATAAACATACTCAGTGGTGCACAATAAAAATTTAAAACGCAATACATAAATCATTCATTGGTAAAACACAATTTAAATATTTCTCAAATTATCAAAGCTCATAATAACACAATTTAGTCAAACAATTTCATATGCATAGTATTGCCAAAGTCATACACAACTTAAGCCATGACACAAAATTTCCGATCAATGCCGTGTTGTACACCACGACAAAGCAATCTACAACCCCATTAATCGAAATCAATGAGGGAGGTGGCTAGCTAGCTAATGAGTACTCATCCGATCTCAACCTCAACTGGCAAGCCCTAAGGGAGGAAAATAAACGATCTCAACCCCATAAATGGAGGAGGAATAGTGTGATACTATCATGCTAAGTGTGAACACAAAATCAATTCAAAACAATTTATTCAAATAATTTATGAAAAATCTAATCAATTTCCAAAGTCATACTTACGATTATAAAATGGCAACACAGTACATAATTAACCACAGAAGTCAAATTTTTGAGAATAAAATATTTAAACAAGAATTATTGTGCACAAACTTGACGTGAGTCGCCTCTAGGCCTTGACTCAGTCTCTCAGAGCTTCCAAATCTTTTTCAGCTGAAACACACAGTTTCATAGTGTTTCAGTACCATAACTTAACATAAGTCCGAAAATAAATTTAACTTTATTTTTACTAGTTCTATTGCGTTAAATTCGACGTTCTCGAAGTTTTTGTGTTTCGGGTTACTATTCACTACACTATTCAAGTCAAATTATTGACTTTTTAAGACTTAATAGGTATGGGAACTCCAACTTCACCCACATACCACATTTTGGTCATTAAATTTGTTGGTTTTGGTCATTTTCTCAAAGCTTAAATCCTTTTGGCCAAATTGTCAAATTTTCAGTTTTGGTGCTCCAAGTTGTACTATTCCATTGGTAATATTACTGTTGGAATTTGATAAAACTTCCTTCATAGAAAATGTTCCTTATTGTCTTAAGTTTATTCTCATTTTTGGATCACCCTAATTGGAGTTTTGTAGCTCAAGTTATGGTCCTTTGAATCAGGGCTGCCGGATGGAAAATAACCCAGATTTTTTGGGCAAATTTTGGTGCTGGCAAATTTGAGTCACCAACTTGGGGTGGCCAAATGGCTTGGTTGCTGGCAGACTTTGGACTTGTGTTCTTCATGAAAGTTTTAGGTCTATATCTCATCTAATCTCTGGTAAAATTTTAGGTCATTTTGACCTGTCTAACTCGAGTTATGACCAAATGAACAAACACTATTTATTTGGTCAGTTTGTACAGTGGCAGACTGCTCTTATTCAATTTTGGTCAATTTGTTCACTAGGTTTTGGTCACTTTTTGGGCATGGTTCCTAAATGAAAATTGTGTCATTTTATGTCTATTTTCATCCCCAATTGGTTCCATATCAATTGGACTTGTAAAATTTCACTTTTGGTCCTTCAAAGTTGACTTGGTCATGCTGCCAGCAGCATGACCTTACAACCTCCGAATTTAGCTTCCATTCCAACCATTCCCACACACCTCATTTGGTCATAATTGACCATTTTTCACTTCACAATAGGTCAAACACACAATTTACTCACTTCTTCAAATTTTTGCTTCAAAACCCTAAGTCCCAAAACCCTAACTCACCTAATTTATTGCATTTTACTAATTCCAACCATACAAACACAATTCCTCAACTTATTCAAGCTTTCTAACATATTTCATTCAATCAAACTCATGCAATACTCACCCCTACATAGGCTGGACGAAAATTCAGTTTAGTCCTTCCCCACATTTTTTGTAACACCCCTCACCCGTCTAGAATATAGCCGAGTAAGGCGTGCTACACGGCGTGCCGGAACATCTAGTCTGTGATTATTTCATTTCTTAAACTCAATTTTATTTTAAGAAGTCTTTTATGTAATATTCATATCATGCTGATACTATTGTCATACTTTGATAAAATCAGTATTTCAAGATTGGTAATAAAAATTTGGCAAGGTGCCGTCTATATTTAGGACGAACTGTCCTTCCAAACCTGTTGAAGACAGTTTAATATGATGATATCAAAATCTCAAATATTTCACAGTCTCTATTTCTCAGTAAAGTCAATAGACTTTTACAGTCATTAAACAGTTCCATAATACAGTCCATAATAATTTAAATATATACAGAAAATCTCCATGTTATTTAATATGTACAAAATATTTCAAACTTAAGAGCTTTCATAACATTACAAAATATAGGGCCGATTTTCAAATATACAACAAAAGTACAAAATACAAGATATCCTAAGTCCTACCATGTATGCAATGCAGTGCAAATGACTCTGAGCTCTTTTACCTCTCGTGCCAAGATTTTAATTGGTTCTTCTTCATATGTCAGGTCAGGTTGTACCACAATTTCTTCTGCTGAGATGACATGTGAAGGATTTGATCTGTATCTTCTGAGCATCGAGACATAGAACACATTATGTATCTTGTCCAGCTCAGGTGGTAAGGCTAATCTGTAGGCTACTGGTCCCACACGTTCAATAACTTCATATGGGCCAATGAACCTAGGTCTTAATTTTCCCTTTTTCCCGAATCTCAACACTTTCTTCCACAGTGATACTTTGAGAAATACCTTCTCGCCAACTTCATACTCAATGTCTTTTCTCCTCAAGTCAGCATAAGATTTCGATTGGCCCGAGGCAACTTTCAAATTGGCCTTTATCGCTTTCACCTTTTCTCTCTCTGCTTTATCAGTCCGCCTCACTAGCTTATCTTCACCCAACTCACCAACATACAGGTGTTCTGCATTTTCTCCCATACAGTGCTTCATAGGGTGCCATTTGTATGCTAGCTTGATAGTTATTATTTTATGCAAATTCTGCCAGTGGAAGGTATCTGTCCCAACTTCCCTTAAACTCAATAACGCAACTTCTCAGCATATCCTCGAGGACCTATCACATATGTTCGGTTATTATTATCATTATCAGTTCAATTATTGTTCACAATAACTCAATGAGTTTCAAAATTTACTCGATTATTCTTTTCGATTGCCCATCCGTCCGAGGATGAAAAGCCATACTAAAATGGAGTTGTGTGCCCAAGGATTCTTGTAATTTCTTCCAAAATCTAGATGTAAACCTCTGTATCTATCGATATAATGGAAAGTGGAATTCCATGTAGTCTAACTATCTCACCGATGTACACTCGCTAGCTTTTCCGGTGAGTAGTCGGTTCTAATCGCGTAAAAATGTGCTGATTTGGTCAACCTATCCACAATCACCCATACTGCATCATGCTTCTTCTGAATGAGAGGTAGACCACTGACAAAGTCCATAGTGACTCGGTCCCATTTCCATTCAGGTATGTTTATGGGCTGTAATAAACCTGATGGAACTTGATGTTCAGCTTTGACTTGCTGACATGTCAAGCATCTAGTTACATAGTCAACTATGTCCTTCTTCATACCTGGCCACCAGTATTGGAGTTTCAGATCATGGTACATTTTTATGGTCCCTGGGTGCATAGCATACACACTGTTATGTGCTTCTTTCAGAATACTAGTTTTCAACTCTTTATCATCTGGTACACATACTCTATCTTTATAGTACAGGCACCCATTTTCTTTCACTTCATATTCAGTTTCCCTCCCCTCAGTGATTTTGCCCATAACAGCCATTAATTTCTCATCTGTCTTCTGCCCATCCTCAGACTGTTGTAATGATTTGGCTTCACTTGCAACTCAGCCAAAATAACTCCATCATGAGTTAAGGATAGTTGGGCATTCAGAGATCTTAATGCTACAATAGATTTTCTGCTTAAAGCATCAGCGACTACATTTGCCTTCCCAGGGTGATAGTCAATCACACAATCATAATCTTTCAGGAATTCAATCCATCGCCTCTGTCTCAAATTAAGTTCCTTCTGGGTTGGCAGATACTTCAGACTCTTATGGTTTGTATATATGTAGCATTTTTCTCCATACAAGTAATGCCTCCATATCTTCAATGCGAAGATAATTGCTGCTAATTCTAGATCATGAGTAGGGTAATTCTTTTCATGTGGCCTTAACTGCCTGGAAGCATATGCGACCACTTTCCCTTCTTACATGAGTACACTCCCTAACCCATTGTGTGAGGCATCACTGTAGACTACAAAGTCTTTTCCAGACATTGGCTATGTTAACACTGGTGCCTCTGTTAACATAGCCTTCAGCCTCTAAAAACTGGCTTGACACTTGTCATTCCAGTCAAATTTCATATTCTTGTGTAGTAATTTGGTCATTGGAGCAGCTATCAGGGAAAATCCCTTTACAAATCTTCTATAATATCCAGCTAACCCCAAGAAACTTCTGATCTCAGTTGTATTTCTGGGAGGCTTCCATTCCATCACTGCTTCAATCTTCTTAGGATCCACTCGAATCCCTTCAGCTGATACTACATGTCCAAGGAATGCAATCTCATTCAATCAGAACTCACACTTGGACAATTTAGCATACAATTTCTTCTCTTTTAGAGTCTGCAGAACAATTCTCAAATGCTCATCATGTTCTGCTTTATCCTTGGAAAACACCAGGATGTCATCAATGAAGACCACTACGAACCGATTTAAGTATGGATGGAAGATACGGTTCATAAGGTCCATGAATGCTGCTGGAGCGTTTGTTAACCCAAATGGCATCACCAGGAATTCATAATGCCCATACCGGGTTCTAAATGCAGTCTTAGGCACATCTGCATCATTAACCCTTAGTTGATGATACCCTGATCTGAGATCAATCTTAGAAAACACACCGGCTCCCTTCAACTGATCAAACAGATCATCAATTCTAGGCAATGGATACTTGTTCTTCATCATACTGCTTAATCGCCAGTAGTCAACACATAACCTCGGTGTCCCATCTTTCTTCTTTACAAACAGTACCGGAGCTCCCCACGGTGACACACTGGGGCGTATGAACCCCTAGTCTAGTAATTCTTGTAGCTGGATTTTTAACTCTTTCAATTCAGCAGGTGCCATCCTATATGGGGCAATTGAAATTGTAGTGCATCGGCATAATCTCAATAGCAAATTCAACTTCCCTTTCGTGGCAAACAAGGCAATTCCTCAGAAATACCTCGAGAGAAATCCTCATCGTGGGTATGTCGGACAAGTCAAGTTTACTCGCCTAGTGTCAACCACGTGTGCCGGATAGGCTTCACACCCTTTTCTCACCATCTCCTTGCAAATCGTAATGAGATGACATTGGATAAGAAATCGTCCTTTCACCCACAACTATTATTTCTTCGTTTCAGCTTTCAGAGAGATTCTCTTCAATTTACAATCTACTATTGCTCGATGATGGGATAACTAGTCCATTCCCAAAATCACATCAAACTCATGGAAAGGTAGTTCGATTAAGTCTAAGAACTCTTTCCCTTGAATCTTCAATGGACACCCTTATACACCTTGTTTACTACCACACCGTGGCTCAGCAGATTTGTGACCAGGGATGTCTTGGTCACTTTCCTCCACCGTATTCCCTTTTCTACGGGCAAATTTTGATACAAATTTATGAATGAGTAGATCTAGGATCCACTAGTGCATGCACAGAAGTATTATAAAGGAGGAATGTACCCTTGATAACATCTGGAGCATCCTGTTCCTCCTGTGCCCTTATAGCATAGGCTTTGGCTGGTTTTCTCGCTTCCGCCTCTCCACAGATTCAAATAGGTTTCGTGAAGTACCGGCCGCCACTTACCTGGCCTTCTACCCCTTGGAGCTGGAGGGGCAGGCCTATCAGTTGATACCGGAGTGGATGTAGCAGTTCTGCGTGGACAATCTCAGACTAGGTGGTCTGTAGATCCACACCGTAAACAAGCACCTGTCATCCTCCAACATTCACCCTTATGCCATTTTTGGCAATGTGGGCAAGCAACAGATAATCGTTGGGGCCGGGTCCATGCACTGCTCTGGAGAGCTAGCCATTGAAGGGGTGGACTGCCTCTCCTTGGTGCAACCGAGATTTGGGCCTCTGTGGATCGACTCGACTTGGTGCTCTACTCAAACTCGAGTAGGCAAACCTTTGAATTTCTTGCTTGCTAGGGGAATATGTACCGTCCGACCACGACCTCTTTTCTGTATCTGTCCTTCTGCTCGCTCATTCATTCTAACTTTTTCAACCTTGGCGACTTCCACTAACTTGGCAAACTCAGTAATCCCCAAGGCTGTAATCATTACTTTAATGTTATCATTGAGTCCTTCCTCAAGTCTCTTGCATCTCTCTCGCCTCATTAGGGACTATTTCCGCCATAGCGGCTCATTCGATAAATTCTCTTTCATATTCAGCCATTGTTGCCTCTCGCATAGGGTAATAAACTCCTTCTCTTCTCTTCCAAATATACACGCCCACATACTTATTTCGAACTCATGAGAAAGAAATCCCAAGTTATTTGTTATGGTGGCACTTCACTAGTTATCAGATCCCACCACCGGTATGTATCATCTTGCAAGAGTGATACAGCAGCCTTCCAAATTCGCCTCGAGTACAATGAAGTTGTTTCAAGACTCTTCGATTCTGTCCCAACCAGCTTTTCACTATGACAAAATCATCTTCTCTTTTGCCCGTAAAGTCCACCGCCTCCAAACTTCCCGAGTCTCTCCATATGAGATTTTTGATGTGGAGGTGGTGGTGGTGGCATAACTCCCGCCATCTGTCTAAAGAACTCACCATTTGCTGAAATGTGGATGATGCATTTGGTACCGTGGAACAGTTCCTCCTCGTCTCTTGGTTCAGTCATAGATGGAGCATGACTTTCCACTTCCTCATCGACCGCTCTCTGCGATGTGGAGTCCATATTCTGATCAAAATAACAAAACAAATCAAAAGATCTGCATTAGAGTCATCTTAACACTTACAATGCAATGCATGATGTGCAATCTATCTAGGTCCAGAAATGCCTAAATCGTGCTCTGATACCACTAAATGTAACACCCCTCACCCGTCTAGAATATAGCCGAGCAAGGCGTGCTACACGGCGTGCCGGAACACCTAGTCTGTGATTATTTCATTTCTTAAACTCAATTTGATTTTAAGAAGTCTTTTATGTAATATTCATATCATGCTGATACTGTTGTCATACTTTGATAAAATCAGTATTTCAAGATTGGTAATAAAAATTTGGCAAGGTGCCATCTATATTTAGGACAAACTGTCCTTCCAAACCTGTTGAAGACAGTTTAATATGATGATATCAAAATCTCAAATATTTCACAGTCTCTATTTCTCAGTAAAGTCAATAGACTTTTACAGTCATTAAACAGTTCCATAATACAGTTCATAATAATTTAAATATATACAGAAATCTCCATGTTATTTAATATGTACAAAATATTTCAAACTTTAGAGCTTTCATAACATTACAAAATACAGGGCCGATTTTCAAATATACAACAAAAGTACAAAATACAAGATATCCTAAGTCCTACCATATATGCAATGCAAAGGCAAATGACTCGACTCTGTGCAGATCCGATGTCTCACCCTGGCCAGAGGTCTGCTGGGCTCCCTAGCTGTGTCTCCAATACCTACGCGTTACAAAAGCAACGCGCTAAGAATTTTGCTTAGTGGTGCCAAATATAAAGAAATATACACTAAAATAAAGTAAATAAAGTGTTTACGAATTTTTGGTGGTGCTGTATGTCAGTAGACTGGATTTATGTATTTGAATTTTTAATAGTACTTGGATTCTCGCCCGTAGCCTATATATCGACTGCATCGATAAACGGATATACTAGCACCGGGTACCTAGTACCTCGTCACACCAACGGTCACAAACTGTCACCCGGTGTGCAAATAGCGTGGCTAAAAAGCCATATAATCAATCTAGCGATAAGCCAAAAATAAATACATAATATGTATAGTCATAGGCTATTAAAGTCACAGTGCAGCATAATAAGCCGTAAAAACACAGTTTGGTATGAAGCCATTTACAAAATAGCTGTCAGAATCCTATTGGCATGCCAACCTATCCATACTAGTCAACTAGGCAAACTAGGGCACATTATAAATTAATTGTTTAATTCTTCAATCCTTGGAGTTTACTAATTATTATATAATTCACAAGTCAATGCATATGTTGACCTTTTTAGGCAATATGGATAAGTTGTTTCTAGCATCAATATGTCAAAATTTATATCTCAATATGCTGCCAATATAGTGCAATTTACCATTTTTACAAGTTGGTGTTCATTGCCAAAATGCTTCAAGCATCACTGTATGCAAAATGTCAAATTCTCAATTTTTGTGTGCTAGATTGGTCTAGCTTAAAGTCCTATTTCCCTTGGTTTTTAGCTTCTGGTCAAAGAAGCAAAATTGTAGCTCTATGTCTTATTGCACGCGGGGCAAAATTTCAGGTCATTCCGAGTTGTGTAGACCAAGATATGGTCAATTTGCTAAAGCTGGACAGATTGCACTTTTGGTGCAAAATTTGGTAAAATTTTAGGTCACTTTTGATTCGGCAGTTTTTGTGCCCGAAATTGTGCAAGCCATTTGACTTGGTTCTGGTCATTTATGGGCTTTAGTGTCTTCATAAGACTTGTAGATATAGGTCTTAACTATTCATGGTCAAAATTTCAGGTCAATTGGACCTGTTTTGAGTGAGTTATGGCCTAAAAACTAACTGCTGCCCAAATGGTCAGTTTTCAGGCCTCAAATGCACTAATCCGGATTTGGTCACTTTTTAAGGTCAGTTTCTAGGCAGAATTTTGGCAACATTTCTACATGAAAGTTGGCTTATTTGGTGTCTAGTTTCACCCCATATTGGCCTCATACCAATTGGGTTCACAGTTTGGCATTTATGGCCTAATTTTGGTGCTACCCTTAATACATAACCTGCACAAAGCTCATACACTCCCAATTTAATGTTTCTTCTCCTCCTCATTACTACAATATTCAATCAACAACACTTCCATACATATATTGTACACAATTCCAGCAAAAATTCTGGGCAGAATACTCAAGTCCACAAGGCACACAATACACCATTAAACTTCAATATTTACATCCACCCAAATTCAACATACTTCAATGTTAATATTACACATATACTTCAACATATTCATACTTCAATATCACTTACACTTGCTACCCACAATTTAACATTAACATATATCATTAATAGCCACATGTTCACACACAAATTCTTGCTATTTGGGGCTGCCAAACATGGCAGTTTGCTCAAGGCATCAAGGTTCCATTTCACACCTTTAATCTAAACACTACATGCACATACTTATGCACAAACTGACTACAACTTTCATTTGAATTAATCAACCTTCATTTTCATTCATTAGAAGTAAAAATAACTCAAGCTCAACAGGGGTTCATGGCTGCCAAAAATGGACAAGTCCATTTCTCACTATTTCTTTCATTTCTCTTAACCAAAACACTCACCTCAACCTAAACACAAGCTTTACTAAAGCAAGGGAGAGGTTTTGGACACTTATAACTTTTGGAGCTTATCAAAACTTCACCAAAATCTGGTTTTTCTTGTTGCCAATATCTTCCCCAAGGTGAGTAGGCAAGCTTTAATGAAGGAAAGAAGTGGAAAGGATGGCTTGATCATGCACCCATGGAGGTTGCATGTGGGGTGGCCATGGTGATTTCCATGGTGGAATTCATTACGGCAAAGTAAAATGGGCTGATGAAGAAGATGATGGTGAGTGCTATCTGCTGTCCCAAGGCTGTGATAAGGGTCCCAATATCCAAGTTAGTGGAGCACTAACTTGGATTTTAATGTTAATTATTCAAAGTTTCATAAATTGGATTTTATCCCCCATTTCTTTCACTATTCTTATAATGTATCACAATTTAATTTTTTTCATGAAATTTTCTAAGTGTAATATCATTTATTTTTAATGGAGATTGAGGTCAAAAGGCAACACTATGTGTCAAATGACCAAAATACCCCACTTCGGTTTATATTCACGATTTTTCTAGAATAATCGATTTTTGTCTGCTTTCGATTTTTCATTTTTCTTTGTACTAATTTATTAATTTTTCTTTGATATTTCTAGTGTCAATTACATTTCAATAAATCTTTATTTATGTCTCAAAATTATATTCAGAGGGTTCCCCGCGATCCTGGGGTCGGCAACGGCCTTCCCGGTGCAGTCACCCATCGCTGTGGTGCCGGCTCGTTGAACTTAGCATCATTTTCTCTCTTTCATTTTTGTTTGATTTTTCTTGTATTTTCTTTTTATTTATTTCATCATTATATGTCTTTTTACTATCACCAAAGTATAGTTCCAGACATACTGACTTGCCTGGACTGTTATTTAACTACTGGAGCAATTGAACGTACAGAACACGTGCAATGGGGATGTTACATTTTTATTTCATTTTCAACATAATACAAGCTAATTCAACCAAAAATACAACAATCAAATCTCAACTTTTAAATGGATACACTTACCTCAACTTTAATACCAAATCTTCAATTTTTTTCTCCTCCTTTCTTCTTTCAATCTTCTTCTTAAGTTGAGATTACAAGCTCTAGTAAGGTTTTTATGGGATTTATGAAGGGTAAGTGAACAAATTAAAGCTTGAGTGCAAGCTTTAATGGAAGATTAAAAATGGTGAAATGAAGAAAAGAGTGAGGTGGCAAGGGAGATGGAAGATGACCAAATAATGTTTTTTTTTTCTTTTCTTTATTTATTTTAGGTTATGGAAGACCACAAAATCTAATTTAATAAATAATTTAATTAATTTATTTATGGCATCATGCATGAGGTCATGCATGATGTCATCACCTTTTTACTTTTTCATTTTTTCTCTTTTTTTTTTCTATTTTTCTATTAGTTCTTTAATTTAATTCTCGATTTTGAAATTTTCTTTTCTTTGATTTTATTTGACAGTTAGGTCAGGAGTCAGCTCTCGGGGTCAATTGATCAAATTGCCCCTCGCTGGTTCATCCCGATTTGCAAATAATTCCATATTTCTTCCAGCTCCCTGACATAATTATTTGACTGGCTTAACAGTTCTTTTTCATGATTTTCTCTTTTCCACTGTGTTCATAAAGGTCCTAAGGACCTCGGCGTCACATTTTACGGTTCGAAATTTGAGTTTAAAATGACTTCGCAGTCGTTTCCGAGGAGGTCACCCATCGCCGTGACTCTCGTCTCGTTTAACCTCTTATGTTCTATTTTTCTTATTTATACTTAACTAATTGAACATTACTAATTATTTGTGTTTATGCTTCTCTAATTGACTTAAATGTGGTTCTAATCTCCTTAATTGTCCAGACCAGCACCTGTCCTCGGAATAGTGAAATATACCAGGCTATACAAATAGGGGTGTTACAAATAAGGTATAACACAAAACTACAAAGTTGTAGAGTACTCATTAAAGTTTCTAGGGACATAAAATTCATAGCAATCCAACATTTTTAGCTCAAGTTATGAATTTTTAAATTTGACTGATCTTGCTGCCTCACCAACTATTTTAGATTTTCAGCTCATTTACAAATCCCTAATGCTTCTAATTTAACAAATTCAAGAAGTATCTATCTTAATATGGTAAGAGAGGGAAGATATAGCACTAACCTTAGTTGGAAAAACAAGAATTTTCCCCTTCTTTTCAAGCCCTACCAGAACAGAATCTTCAAAAGAAACAGATTCTGCAAGCTTGATTCACTAGTTCTTCTTGCTCCCTTTGCTTAGGTTCTAAACATTGGTAGGATCTAGGGTCTTGGCTTAGGGTTTTCTCTTCAATTTTGAGAGAAAATGGCTGTGGAAGGAAGAAAGAATAGATGAGAGAACTTAAGAAGTTTGGCCGACATATTTTGGGAAGGAAAGAGGAAGAGAATTCTTGTATTTATTCAATGGTTTTTTATGTGTTTTCAACATCTCATTGGCTACTTTCTTGTTTTTTTTTTTTTTATTTCTAATCTTCCCCCAAAACCTTTTAATTACTTCATGTTGGTCCTCAAATTTTCCAATTTGCCCGTTAACTCAATTAATTCAATTTAGTTTGGTGGACACATTCCTAAGTATGAATGGAAATAATTTCACACACAATTCAGTTCTTAAAGTAAGAATGAGGATGTTACAGTGTGAGTGCTCCAAATTATTCTTTAGGCAAATATTGTTTGAATTTGATTGAATATGTTGGTATTTGTTACATTTCATCTTTAGGGATGCATTAGTCTAAGGTAGTTATAGAAATTATATTTAAAATTAATATGTTATTCTATGAGTCAAACGATTACTCCTATTCACTATATTTTTCTAGGCTACAGGAGGATCTTTTTTTTTTAGAATAATCTATTTTCTTTCTCACAGGTTTAGTCAAAGAAGTTTAATTGTGTTTTTATTTTTCTTATTTTCATTCTAGAACTTCGTATGTATCAACAGTGTAATATTTATTTGGATTTGTAATAACTAAATTCTGGGGTTATAATATTATATATATGAATGTGCATGGATACATGGAGTGGATAGTTCTGAGGATGAGGGAGCTGAGCTCTCATTTGATTATATGCTTGGTTGAGGATTGTAAAGGTGAGCTGAGCTCCCTAATTTGATATATTTTGTGTTCACAGGTCAGGTGAGCTAAGAACTCCCTACTGGATAGTCTAATTTATGGTCAGACTCCATTCGTTTGATTTCTTGAAATTGGACTATGGATGGGCTTTGTGGTTGGGCTAGGAACAATTAGGATTATTACGACCTTTAGGGGCATTAAGCTGACCCAAGTCCTAGTACCAGTGTAGCCCATGATATGGGTTGTGACAAAGTTGGTATCAGAGCTTAGGCTCTAGATTCGTGGGAAAGTGTATACCTAGAGTTGTCACATATGGAATATAGGATCCTATTTTATCTTCTTCTGTAATTCTTTGTTTTTAGACTCTGCATTATTCCTTGGCCAGTATAAGAGTGCTTTAGTTTAGTGTTTCAATTTTTGTGGAGTACATGGTGATGTGAACTAAGGTTAGCAAACATGTTGAGGTCTCCCATGGGAATACGTACTCCAAGAAGTTTTGTATTTTTGTCAATATGGAGTTAGGTGGCGTGCCTATCTAGCACAAGGCATGAGTACATAAATGTGAGTTATGATAGCATAGTTACCCTAAATAGGGGCGAACGTAGCTGCTGCAGTTGTCAGTAGATAGTCCACTCAGAGTAATTTTATAATATTAGTGGGTTTAAGAGAGATAAGAGATAAGAAAACCTACTCTGTTGGGATGTACTATAGTAACTATGCAATATTCTCGATGTTTGTGCTGTAAGCTGTAAATTACAGTACTAACATGGGATTATTATGCAGAGCTGCATGCTTCCTTATGGTGCACTATGATGAGAGTGGCTGCAGACAGCCTTTGTTTTGGTACATTTATGCCAGAACAAAGTTTTATTTTTGCAGAAGAGTTTGGAACTCCTAGTTAGGGTTTTAAACCCTTGAGCTAGAATATCGAAGGTCATAGTTGGGCAGTAACTAAAGTCAGTGGCTCGGTTATCCTAGCATGAACTAGAGTTATATCAGGAGTTACCATAAGACTAGAGGTTTTAGTATAGTCACAAAGTAAAGGTAACACTTACAGAGTGAGACCATCTAATTTCTGATATAGGGTCTTAGACAATTTTACCATTATAATGGACATTTTGCCTAAAGTTTAGTAAAAGTAGTATCTTTTTTGTGTGACAATAAGACATAGAGTATGACTTTGCTTCCTTAAAAGAAGACTGGATGCTATGAATGATGTTCATAGCCTGTGAAATGACGCTTTAAGGGGTTTGCAGTATGATAAAAGAGCAGATAGCCTGGCATGGTTGTGGCAAGTGGCAAATGCAGTATCTCTTTTGCAATCAGTTGTGATGTAGGGTATGGTCTTATTCTTTCAGGAGAGATAGAAGGTTACTACTGATGATGGTGACCTATGGAATAGTGTCCCAGATGAGACTGTAGAGTGTGGTAGAAAGTTGTTGACTCAAGTATCCTAGAGAGGGTACAAGTTCCATTATAAAAACCATAAGTGATCAGATCATGATGGATGAAAGGTCTGTGAATTGAATGATGGGTTATGGTACCCACTATCCTAAGTTTTAGCTAATTAAGTTGATATTGGAAAATAGAATCCCTTTAGATCCCCTCCTTGATGTAGTAGAGGGTAGTATGTAGTCTAATAGATAGGAACAAAGATCACATAGTGAATACATGATTGCTATTTCCTAAGTTCCTTCTTAACTTTTTATTGCTCGAGACAAAAGTATACTCTAAGTAAAGGAAAGGATAAGGACAAAAGTTAGTATAGATAAATCATAGAATATGTATATATATAAAATAAGTGCAGAAGAGAAAGATAAAATAGTTTGATCAAATGCAGCAGGAGAGATAACCTAAATGCCAGTAGAAGTACTAGCTAGAGTGGTAGAGGACCAATTCTAAGTAATATCAAAGTATTGATGACTTGATAGAGACAGTAAAGGAATATAAGCTTCTGACATAACAGTTAGGTCAGGTCAACAAAGAGAATAGAGCTAAAGAACAGAATAGTTATAGTTCAGATTTGGATAAGATAAAAGGAGTTGGCTAAAGAACAAAGTGAAAGGCCTAAATTAGAATAAGATAAGGAAAAGCAGAGTTAAGATATAGAGGAGGCAAAATGCAATTCTAGGAAAGGTAACAAGATAAATAGAAATGTAAGGATAAAGAGCTTAGAAAAGGACGACATTAGGGAGAATATTTGTTAAGGTATAAAACCTAAAAGTGCAGAACTCAAAGCAAGTCGTAGTTGATATAATGTTAGGAGCCAGATTATGGAGCTCAGAGTTGTAAGATTTGGAATAGGTTTGTCTATTTTCTATCCTTAAGATAAAATGAGGGGCAATGGGACAAGGACTTTTTAGATTGTTAATAGTATAAGAAAAGTTAGGTGAGGTATGCAACCAAAGTAAGTAGTAATCAGAGGGTGTATGATGGTAACTTGAACTGTCTTATTAGATAAAGAAGCAAATTCAGTAGATAGCAAATTGAATAAAACTCAACCTAATGGATTAAAATATGCCTGATGAGAGAAAAGAATGAGAGATAATGGCACAGAGAATTGATGCTAGAATTCAGAATGGTGAGACCTAGAGCTTGTAATTAAAAGTTACGCATGTGTTTTCAGTGTGACCAACTAGGTAACTTTGTGAGGAAACATGAGTGACAGTTTGATAATAGGTAATAGAACAATAGTAGAGGACAAGACATGTATAAATGTTACTCACAAGTTATTAAGAAGTACAAAGAACAAAGTAATGAATGGAAGACTAGAGATAGTTTTGAAAGGATTTGATAGTGAAAGGTATCTTATAGAATACCGCAGAAGATAGAAACATAGGATAATAATGCTAGGTATGAAATACAAATGGAGTGCAAATAGATATAGTAAATTATGAGATTATATGCTAGGTAGAGCAGTGGTACAATAAAGAGTTGGTGCACTAAAATCTTGTAGGCAGAGCGCAATAGTTGCAAAGAGATGATGAAAATTAAAGAGGAGGATCAAGAGATATGGATAAATTTGAGACTGAAGTCTGAAAAGCTATAGGTAATAGATGTGGCTATATCAACAAGAATGAATGCATAAAGTATCTTGTCTGGGATTATGGTACAAAAACCATTTCTCACTACCATAATAGTTTAGGTGGAAATTATAGGTTCAAGGATACCTATCTAACCATGAAAAGTAATTCCCTACAAAGGATAGTAAGGCACAATAATGTTTTGCTTGTCAAGTTAAGAAGGAGATACAGGAATAATCATCCATGGTGAATGGCCCGTGTTTCATAAAATGAGTAGTAGATTAGTATTATAGTATGATACTATATGGTGGATGTGCTAGTGGAAACCAATCGTAGAGTTAGAATTTTGAAAGTAATGAAGTTAGCAATCAAGTTAGAATTAAGAAATAATAAAAAAGTGCATTTCCATATTCCTAGAGTGGAAGAGTTTAGCTTTGATAATGACAAGAATGTAGCTTCATACAATTTAGTGTCAGCCATAAGTGCCAGAAAGATGTTAAAGCATGGCTGTCAAGGTTATGTGGCACTAATGAGGGACACATATGTTAAAGGTATTTGTGTGGAAAATTTAATTATTGTTGGGAAATTTATGGATGTTTTTCCTGAGGAGCTTCCTAGGATGCCACCTAATAGGGAGATTGAGTTTTGCATAAATACTGTGCTGAGTACAAACCCCATTTCTATAACACCCTATAAGATGGCACCAGTAAAGTTATAAGAATTGAAAGAACAACTATATGAGCATTTGGACAAGGGTTATCTGGCCAAGCACATTACCTTGGGGTGTTCTTGTTTTGTTTGTAAGGAAGAAAGATGGGTCATTGAAGTTGTGCATTGACTACAGACAAGCTGAACAAGGTGACAATTAAGAATAAGTATCCGTCCCCTCAGATTAATAACTTATTTGACCAGTTGCAAGGATTAAGATACTTCTCTAAGGTAAACTTACAATTAGGCTATCTGTAGCTGAGAATAAGGAGTGAGAATGTGCCAAAAATAGCATTCAGGATTAAGTATGGTTATTATGAGTTCTTGATTGTAATTGTTAGTAGTATGCCCTAGAGCATATTATTTTGTATATATCTTATACACATTTTATTAATAAAAAGGTAATTTCACTTTTCCGTTTACATAATATATTTATGTATAATTGAAAAGGTCCATTGATATTTTGTTAGAAATTCTATTCTTAAGTTTTTAAGAATATGAATGACAGTATTTCTAGAACAAAGTATCATAAATTGGTTCACAATCAAGGATACTTCACAAAGGACATGACTTATACATAAAGATTGTAATCATGTTTGTAACACCCCTATTTGCATAGCCTGGTATATTTCACTGTTCTGGTGACCAAAGTCGGTCCGGACAATTAAGGGGATTAGAACCACATCTAAGACAACTAGATAAGCCATAAACCCAAATAATTAGTAATTGTCAATTAGTTAAGTATAAATAAGAAAAACAGAACATAAGAAGTTAAACGAGCCGAGAGTCACAGCGATGGGTGACCTTCTCGGGAAGGACTGTGAAGTCAATTTAAACTCAAATTTTGAACCGTAAAATGTGACGCCGTGGTCCTTAAGACTATTGCGAACACAGTGAAAAAGAGAAAATCATGAAAAAGAATTGTTAAGCCAGTCAAATAATTAGGTCAGTGATCTGAAAAAAATATTGAATTATTTGCAAACCGAGTCGAACCGGCGAGGGGCAATTTGGTCAATTGAGCCAGAGAGCTGACTCCTGACCTAACTGTCAAATAAAATATGAGAAAAGAAAATTTCAGAATTGGGAATTAAATTAAAGAATTAATGGAAAAATAAAAAAAAGGAAGAAAAAGGAAAAGTAGAAATTGGTGCCATCATAATGACATCATGCATGATGTCATAAATACTAATATAATTAAAAATTAAATTTTGGATAATTGTGGTCTTCCATAAAACTTAAAAATTCATTAAAAAAAAAAAAAGAAAATCATTTCTTCTTCTTCTACAAAAAAACGTCCCCATCTCTCTTTCACTTTTCTCTCCCAAGGTTCCTCCATTAACAAGCTTTTAAAGCTTGAAAAACTTAGTTCTTCCCGACAAATTTCAACCCTAAACCCTAGAAAGCTTCAAAGTTACCCTAAAAAAGAAGATTAAAGAAGAATAGGAGGGAAGAAAGTGAAGGAATTGAGAAGTTGAAATTCAAAGTAAAGGTTAGTGCTCTAACTCTTCACTTCCTAGGTTTGATTCATGTGTATGTAATGAAATAGTTTGGAAATTATGAGAAAATGGAAACAAATCAAAAGAAAACATAGTTGAGGGACCAAATGTAAATTTCTTCTAGCCATGGTACCTTGAAGTTTTGATATGTTCAATTTAATTTAGACATGAATTTGGCATTGATTAAGGTTGAATATGTGATTAGTGTAGTAAATTGGGTATGAATTAATCAATTGCATGAATTAGGGTTTTGGCATCTAGGGTTTGGAAGACAAAAATATGAGAAATTATTAAATGATGTGTTTGACCTAGTTTGAGGTGAGAAATGGTCATTTGAGACCAATTGGAGTATGTTAGAAGTGTTGGAACCAAATGCAAATTCAGGTTGCTTAGGGTCATGCTGCATGCAGCAGGACCAAGGTCCCTTTTAGGGACCAAAACTAAAAATTTACAAGTCCAATTGGTATGAGACCAATTGGAATGAAAATAGACACAAAATGACACACTTTTTATTTAGGAATCATGCCTAAAAAGTGACCAAAACCTAGTGAACAAATTGACCAAATCCGGAATAATGCAGTCTGACCTGTACAAAATTGACCAAATGAATAGTGTTTGTTCATTTAGCCATAACTTGGGCTAGGTAGGTCTAAATGACCTGAAATTTTACCAGTGGACAGCAGAGATATAGACCTAAAAGTTCCATGAAGAACACAAACTCAAATTATGCCCTTAACCAAGTCATTTGGCCATCTAAAATTGGTGACCTAAAACTGCCAGAACCAGTTTGGTGCCCAGAAATCTGGATTAAGTCCAATCCGGCAGCCATGATTCAAATGGCTATAACTTGAGCTACAAAACTCCAAATGGAGTGATTCAAAAAGGATAATAAATTTAAGACAATAGTGAACATTTTCTATGAAGAAAGTTTTGCCAAATTCTAACAGTAAAATGACCAATGGAATAGTGCAACTTAAGACACAAAAACTGAAAATTTATAGATTTGCCTAAAAGACTTAGAATTTGAGTAAACAACCAAAACCAACAAATTTAGTTACCCAAATGTGGTATGTGTGTGAAGTTGGAATTCTCATACCTATTAAGCCTTAGAAAGTCAACAAATTGACTTGAATAGTATCATGAATAGTAACCCCGAAATACAAATTTTAAAGAACGTCAAGTTTAGCACATTAGAGCTAGGTAAAAGTGAATTTAAATTTATTTTTGGATTTATGCTAAGTTATGATACTGAAACACTGTGAAACTGTGTGTTTCAATGGAAAAGAATACCGGGAAGGAACTTGAGGTATCGAGTCAAGGCCAAGAGGCAACTCGCTTAAGGTTTGTGCACAACGTATAATTTCTGTAAATTATCTTCTGCATATTGTTTTGAATAATTTCAAATATTGAATTGTGACATCATTATGATGAAGTATTTTTGATGCTTTGATTTAAATTGTTAAAATTTATTTGTGTATATGTGAATTGGCAATGTTTAGTAAATTGTTAAGATAAGTTTTGAAAACACAGTGTCATGACCATATATTTGAACACCTCACTAGCATGACTAGTGGGGGTAATTAGTTTCGAATTTTGATTCCTTCTCTAGCTGAAGTGTTGAGGTGTATGCCAGTAGAAGAAGAAAAAGAATGGGTTTCTCATGTTCAGTCCAATTTTTGAATAAATATGATTTAAATTTTGTATAAAGATTATTTTAGTATGTTGTGCACCACTGAGTCCTAGTACTCAGCGATGGCTGTTATTGCTGTCGCAGATATAGAGACTAGAAGAGCAGCAGAGTGAGCTGCTGAGGACAGAGGAGCTACCTACTCTGAAGTCTATCGGGTATATTTTATACCATGACTGTAAAAATTTATTTTGATGTATGTAATGTATGTAAAGGTATGGACATGTAAAACTGGTCTTGAGCAGTTTGTATAAAGTTTGTGGTAAATTTTAGTTTGAATTTCTCTTAGTGTAAATTTTTGTAATGATGTATATAAATTATTTTATCTTTAATGAAATATGAATGGAAGTATTTTGCTTAAAATTGAATGAAATTGATTAATGGTATTTTGATGATTGTTGAATATTGGAAATTGTGAATTTGAATTTTTGGAAATTGATAAATGATGTTGAAATTGATTAGGATGGTTGTGAATTTGAAGAAGTTGTTGAGACAAATTATTGGAAGTGCTTTTTTCAGGTATTTAAAGAACTTTTTTCTCAAAATACAGACGGCACTCTGCCGAAATTTTTATAAAATTTGCAGAAAAATAAAATGGGACAAAAATTTTACTAGTTTTAAATCTTCAAATAAATGATTTTAATATCTATTAGAAAATGGTCACCACTCATAAAAAGTAAGAAAATTATTTTAAAATCCCTTGTAGGGTACTTAATGAGTTATCGGTAGATAAGTTCGGTAGTTCATTAGGTATTCTACGGGATCATGTTATGCCTTACATAGGGGTAAGGTGTGATAATGTTTATTCCCAAGGTATTTATATGAGATATAAATAAGATGGACTGATGAGTCTCATACCACATAACAAACATGATAGGCACTTATACATGATAAGTAGGCCGAACCAGTGACGCTTATGACAAGCACATGGAGTTTACTCTTGTCAATGTATTGTCATATATCATATCAGTGTATATAATCTTTAGACCTGAGATAACACAGTTGTCGTGTATATAGGTGGTTTGAATTTGATACTGCTTTCATTCTTGTACTGCGTATGGGTATATGGGCATGTGTTGGCTCCTACTAGTTATATATGAAGATAGATGTTGATCAAGATGGAATCCGTTACCCTAAGTAAATAGGGATAAAATCCTATGTTCATTTAATTGTTCTTAATGTTTCAAGTTCTTGGTCAGGACAGGCAGATTTAGTCAGAAAATGGTTTCTTATAAGAAAATCTAATTAATCAAGAACTGGAATTAAAAGAGAACATAATGTTCATAGCAAATGGGGTTTGACATTAACCATGACTCCAGCTCGAATTGGGATTTTATAACAGAGATATTCTAGTGCATGGTAACATATGATTAAAGGTTCATTTAAAGTATTCCTTATTACTGATTGGGTGGCCATGGCATACTATGCTAGATGTCAACCATGGTAGATGAGATGTCTGAAATAATTTAGAGAAATTATTTACGGGAAGAAAGAGTTCTAATGATATTAAGAGTTAATATCATTTCTCATTGCCAATAAGTAATGGGCCTAGTAAGTCACACATCTACACAAGCTAATCACCATTTAAAATGTGATTTAATTAATTAATTAAAGAATTTAATTAATTAATTAAAGAGGTTTGATTTGCAATAAGATTGCAAAGTCCCTAGCATGACTTGAAACCAAATCTAGGTTATTGGATGTATAGTATAAATTAAATTTATATTTAATTTGATTAAATATGAATTTAATTATGAGAAATTAATTAATAGAGATTAATTAATTAATTAATTTATATTTGATATAAATTGATTTAAATAGGAGAAATTATAATTTTGGGTTGAGAACTCAAATTAAAAAGTAAGGGCAAATTGGTCTTTTCACATGGTGACATGTGGCACCATGAGATGGTGACACATGGCACCATATGATCTTGCCACTTGTCTTCCTATGATGGAAGACCACATGTCATGATTTAAATGGAGCTTGACACTTGGCTTCATAGGATTAAATCAAATAATAATAAGATGGGATCTTGTGATGACATGTGGCAAGGGAGTAAGTTAGGGTTTGACCTAAGTATATAATGAAAAGTTATAAAGAAAAAAACACACTCCTCTCTCTATTCTCTCAAGTTGGACGACAACTTTGTCTCTTCCTCCCCTCTTTAATTTCTCAATTGATTCAAGGGAAAAACTATTATTTCCTCTTGAATTAAAATTATTAGAAAGTATTTCTAACACCCAATACATTCATACAACCTTCACAAAGCATAAACCCCATCTCAAAATTGGTTGACAAGGCTTGAGAAGCCAATCTAGGGGCTGCCATTGCATCTTTGGTGTGTGCTTATGGTGGACAAACTAGAGGGACAACATTTGGGGTCCTAAGAACATCCTAAGAGGCTTCAATTGTATATCAAGAGGTTAGTACCTAAAAATCCCTCTTTTAGTTATGGTTTAATTGAATAAAATATTAATTCACAATCTTTAATGGCAAATGAAATTTTAATGTATGCTAAAATGTGTTTTGGTATGCAATTGGGCATTGGAAATTAATTAGGATCATAAGACACTTGATATGGTGCATGTAACCTTAGAAATAATTTTTGAAAATCAAGGTTCTAATGCCCTTTATTCACACTTCCACTCCTTCAATTAGTATCAAAGCCACTATATTTGCCATTAAGATTGTTTATGAGATTTAATTGTGTGATTAGATCAAATTTGGATTGATTTGAAGCTAGTTTGGGTACTCACCATAGGCGGTTTGGGCAAGATACACACCCCAAGGGTGTGTTGGATTTTTGGGCTTAGTTTTTGGGCCTATTATGCAATTGTTATATATCTTAAGGCCCATAATAAAGCTCATACCCAATTAAATTGTTTAATTAGGAATTTTAATCACACAATTAATTTTTGAAAATTTTTTTCAAGGTATTAAATTTGGAAAAAGTTTCTAAATTTAAAATTATTTGAATGAGTTTCAAATTTAATTTTGGTTGAATATGTGATATTCAATTTAATTTTTAGTATGCATATTTTATTTAATTGTTAAATTTTAATTAGCATGATGGATGATCATGGACAATAAAAGAACAATGTGATTGGATTTATTTCTTTTATTTTTCTTTGGGATGTAAAATAATTAATTTTATTTTAGTGGCATGTATTATAAATGTTATAATAATTTAGGTTGTAATTTCATTTATTTGAAGACTTTAAAGTCCATATTCTTATAAACTCATCTTGGTATGCTAAGAATTACAATATAATTGGATTGCAAGAAAAACAAGGAGGTCAAGAGCATTGGTGGGACCAGTGGGAGGAAATCAAGACCAAGGGTTGATTATGTACTCCTTAAGCAACTCTTATAAAATGAATGAATGAAATACACCTAGAAATGCCCTGATTTAATTCTTGGTGGCTCAGAATTGAATCCCTTAGAAAGTCCATGATCATACCATATTATTTGTTTATCCATGTATGCATGAGATGTGTATGAATGTAACATCCTCATTTTAGCTAGTCCGTACAGTCTACTGTTCCGGTGACCAGTGTCGGTCCGGACAGCTAGAACGTTCGGAAAAATATTTAAACTAAAGTGAGGAACCAAAAATTAACTCAAATATTAATAAGAAAAAAATTATAAAATAATTCTAGGGACTCCAGAGAAGGGTCATTGAGGTTCTTATGGCATTAGAATGCCAAGAAAATACTTAGAAAAATTTTTCAATCGGTACAGACAATTTTGACCCGTTAAGCCAAACAGAGGGCATTTTGGTCATTTCGTCTTCAGAGATGATTTTTGGGCCAACTTGTCCAGTTAAGTAGATAATTTATATAACATAAAATATGATTAAATATTGTTAAAAATTTAATTGCAATTAAATAGACAAGAAATGAAGAGTAAATGAAGGAAAATGGACTTATGACATCATAATGATGTCATTAAAAATCTCCCAACCAATCTTGTCTTGACACATGGCATAACTTTCTATAAAAGAGACTAAATGAGCTGAAAATGAAAAAAAAATCAGAACCTCTTCCTTCTTCTTCTCCTTGACGTCAACTCTCCTTTCCTAACCCTCCATGAACAAGCTTTTTCAAGCTTGATTTTCCCTAGCTTTCTTTCACCAAAAACCCTGATTGTCAATATAAAAACTTGCTCTTTCATCTTGGTGAAGCTTTGGGCAGCAAAATTTTGAAGAAAAACTGAAGTTTTGCAAGACCCAATCTTAGTTCCAAAGAGGTTAGTAACCAATCCTTGCTTTCTTTTTGAAATGCATGTTTAGGGACAAATATTGAGCTAGAAAATGAGAGAAACTTAAATGAAATTGATAATTATGTAAACCCTTATTTTCAGTAGCTATGTGAAGGGTAGGGTTTTGATTGTTTTCCTTGAATAAATTTGGTATTGTGGCTGCCCATAACACTAACCTATTGTTTAGAATGGTGAAAGGTAAGTGAATGCATGAATTGAGATGGAATGGGTTAGGGTTTGGGTATAAAATGGAGACTTTGCTCATGTAATGATGAAAGTGAGTTTTAATGGTCAATTAGTGACCATTTGGTTATGTGTAAACAAGACATGAGGTGGTTTGATTAGTGGGAATTGCAGTTGGTGTGGCTGCCCATGGTGACCTACAAAATTAGAAATGAGTCTAGCAGGTTTGGGCAGCCATAACTTGAATTGTAGAGGTTCAATTGGTGCAAGGCCAATTGGACATGAAACTAGACACATAATGTCACAACTTTGGTGAAAAAACTATGCCCATAAAACCAAACCAAGTGGACCAAAAGCTTGCCTTAATCCGGGTGACCTGCAGTCTGTTTCTGCAGAATGACCAAATAAACAGTGATTGTTCATTTGGCCATAACTCAATGTAGAAAGGTCCAATTGACCTGAAATTTTACCAGCAACAAGCTGAGATATGGACCAACAACTTTCATGAAGGAACCTAACCCAAATTATGACCAGAACCTATCTAACAAGTGAGTTTCAGTCACTATTCACTGTACTATAGATATGGTCAGTTCAGAAAAATTTCAATCCGGCCAGTTGTGGTTTTTGGACCATAACTTGAGTTACAAAGCTCCAAATGGAGTGATTCAGAAAAGGAAATTCAACTAGACAAAATAAGGAACAACTTTCATGTTGATCATTTTGCCAAATTCCTACTGCAAGAATGAAAAATGGAACAGTAAAAATGAAGCATGAAAACTGAAAATTCTGCTTAATTAACATTAAGCTTAGAAAATGGTATTGGCAACCAATACCAACAACTTTTAAATGCAAAATGTGGTATGTTGGGAGTATTAAAACCAATGTACCTATTGTCTATGCAAAAGTCAACATTTTGGTTGACTAATAAAGTGAATAGTAACACCAAAACTTGAAATTCAAAAATTGTAAAACTCAAAAGTGTAAAATGCCCTAGTATACCTAACAAGATTGGTTTGGATAGCTTGGCATGCCAATAAGGTTCTATTAGCAGTACTGCATATGGCTTCATGCCATTCTGTGTTTCATGGCTTTCCCATGCCATTCTGTGAAATAATAGCCTTTGGCTATGTTATTTGAGTTGATATACTTGGGTTTTAACCCTGATAATTATTACAGCTTATTAGCTGTTCTGTTGCACACCGGGAGACACAATGTGACCGATGGTGTGATGGTCCGAGGTACTTAGTACCCAGTGCCAGTTTACCCATTTATCCAGTCCAGTCAACTAGTATGGGTTACTCGGGCAATGATAATAAACCTTACCAAATTTTAAGTGAATAATACTGTAAATAATACCAGAAATCAAGTCTACCTAAAAATGAAATCATACATTTTGCATAAATATTTTATTCTATTTTATTTTATTTTATATTGTCACCACTAAGCAGAATTGCTTAGCGCGTCGCTTTTGCCACGCGCAGGTACTGGAGACCTAGCTGGGGAGCCCAGCAGACATCAGACGGGGTGAGCCTTCAGAGCTGCATCCGGGGTCCAGAGTCACCTCACATCTGCACTGCATATGGTAGGACATTAGGACTATAGGTGGCCCTTTTGTATTTTGCATTTTGTATTAGTTTGGATTGTAACTATAAACTCCTGTAATTATGTATTAATGTAAATATATGAAATTTCATATTATTGAGGTTTTCTGCATTATGTATGTTGAAAAATGAAATGTTGAGATTTTGAGATTGACTTGAATGTGTATAATGGAATTTAGATTTGGATATTATTTTAGACGTGTTTTTAAACAGATTCAGAAGAACTGTTTTTCCAATTTACAGCCGGCACTCTGCCGGATTTTCTATAAAATTTGCGGATACATTTAGATTTATCAAAATTGAAAATAATGAATTATAAAGGGATAAATTGTAATAGAAACATAAATTGGTGCTCCGGCACACTGAGTCGCATAACTTGCTCGGCTAAACTGTAGACGGGTAAGGGGTGTCACAATAAATGTATGCAAGTATATGATATATGCATGCCAATTCGATAATGTGCAAAGTGAGACCATAATAGTAATTAAGTCGACCACAAAATCTTCCAAATAAATGATTAAGTTGGAAATGGTATAATTAAAGTAATTATATCATGGCCCTCCATTGAGGCAATTATTTTAAGAAATTTTAAATACTTGCATGTGATGCATTTATTTAAGAGATTATCTTAAGAATAATTGTTAAGCATAAGATGTTGTAAATATGTAAATAGTTGGTGGCCAATAATGGATGTGCCTGAGGACATTAAAATTATTTACATGTTTACTGGCTCAATGGGATCACCTTAACTGATGCAAGATAAATCAATAATGGATATGCCGGAGATTTTGAGCATTAGGGACTAAATAAATGATTGAGCCTCACATGAGATGTGATGGGCAAGGAGTTGCTCACTTATAGTTTATAGTAATTCCAATAATAGATATGCCTGAGGATGATCAATAAGATTATAAGAATTCAATCACTCACTAGAAATCCATCCAATTAGGATTTCCGTTTCCTACTTTGGAAATGTAGGATTCTCCAAGTTAGTGGGAGGACCAATTTGATTAAAAGACCATAATCATTTTGGTTAATTACTTGATACATTTACTAATTAATCTAGTTATTTTCTGTAATTAATTTTTCTGATAATAATAAGCACACGACAACCACCACCATCCAATATCCTTGCGAGCATACTTGATCACAATAGGTTAACGGGACTTCATCTTTCTGATTGGCTCAGAAATTTAAAACTTGTTCTGAACCTAGAACATATTGGATATGTTTTAGACTCAAAGGTTCCTGGTCTCTTACCTCCAGAGGCCACTCAAGTGGAACTAGACACATTGGACAAGTGGAAGGAGCATGATATAAGAGCCAAATGTTACATGCTTGCTTTTATGACTAATGAGTTATAAAAGCAGCATGAAAATATGCAGAATGCAAGTGAGATCCTCCTTCACCTACAAGAGTTATATGGTGAACACAACAGGAATGCTAGGTATGAGATATCTAGATAGCTATTTCTCATGAGCATGTCTAAGAGACAGAATGTAGGAGATCATGTCCACAAGATGATTCGGCTTATTGAGCAGCTGGAACATTTTGATTTTCACATGGATTTCCAACTGCAGACGGATTTGATCCTTTAGCCCCTACCTGAGTCATTTGGGAATTTTGTGACAAATTTCCATATGACAAATCAAGAGTGTACTTTGGCTGGGTTGCTTAACATGCTGGTTATTGCCCAAAAGAATATACCAGGCAAAAAAGAGGTGGCTTTGATTGCATCTTCTTCTTCTGCTGAAAAGTCCACAAAGAAGTAGGGCAATAAGAATAAGAAACCTCAAATTCCTAGACTTTCCAAGAAGATAGCCAAATAGAAGGGCAAGACCAAAGCTAACAAAGGCAATAGAAAGTGTTTCCACTGCCAAAAGGATGAGCACTGGAAATGGAACTGTCCAGAGTATCTTGCTTCTCTGAAAGACAAGAAGGATAGACCTTCAGAAGGTATGTCTGTGTCTTGTTATTTAGATTCTGATGATACTCATAGTTCATCTATAGCTTGGGTTGTAGATACTGGTGCTATTTCTCACATTACTTTTGATATGCAGGAACTAGTAAGTAGTAGCAGCTTGCAGTCATGAGATATTAGACTCCGGTTTTGGAAATGGCTCAACTGTTAAAGCTTAAGCCATATGATCTAAATCTTTATACATGAATGGACATGTTTTGTATTTAAATAATGTTTTGCATGTACCTGATGCTTTTAAGAACATTATTTCTATATCTAGTTTGACTAGAAATGGCTATGAATTTCAGTTCACAAATAATGTTTGCAATATTTAATTTGGAAATAAATATGTATCTCGGGTTATATGCATGATGGACTTTATTATTTAGATAATAATGCTAAATACAAATCTAATGCAAGCAATCTAAATGAATGTAATGCCATGATGAAAATCAACTCAAGTTTAAAATATATTTAGCACTTAAGATTAGGTCATGTTGCAGAAGATAGGATTGCAAATCTGGAGAAAATGGGAATTTTATCGAAAATGGGAATTTTATCCTTATTGGGTTCTGAACCTACTCTAACTTGTGAATCCTGCCTTGAAGGCAAAATGACTAGATCACCTTTTTTTGGATAAGGGTTAAGAGCTTTAAAAAGTTCCATAGTGATGTATGTGGTCCATTTAAGGAAATAGCTAAAGGCAGTTTTTATTACTTTATTACCTTTACTGATGATAAATCAAGGTTTGGGTATTTGTATTTGATGAAATAAAAACATGAATCCTTTGAAAAGTTCAAAGAATTTAAATGTGAAGTAGAAAATCAAACAGAAAAAAGTATTAAAACTCGTCGATTAGATCGTGGAGGTGAATACTTAAGTACTGAATTTGATGAATACTTGAAAGAGCATGGCATTGTCTCCCAACTGACTCCTCCAGGAATGCCACAACTGAATGGTGTATTTGAAAGGAGAAATTGTACCCTATTAGATATGGTACGCAGTATGATGAGTTATACTGATATGCCAGTCTTCTTTTGAGGAAATGCATTAGAATCAGCTTTGCATATTCTAAATAGGATTCCATTAAAATCAGTCTCTTCCACACCTTATGAGATATGGCATGGAAGAAAATCGAGTCTTAAGCATGTTGAGATTTGGCATTGTCCAACTTATATTAAAAATCTGAACACTGATAAATTGGAAACCAAATTAGAAAAAGGTCGATTTTTTGGATATCCAAAAGAAAGTTTTGGATATTATTTTTATTTGCCTACATCACAAAAGGTTGTGGTAAGTAGAGATGCCATATTTCTTGAACAACAGTTTATTCAAGAAGGTGGTAAAGGAAGGCAAATAGAGTTAGAATTGGAGAATTCTAACCAACCAACAAATCAAATGGATATGGATCCATTTATTCAACATATACCTATTGATGAAATATTTACAATAATTCCTCACAGATCGACTAGGATATCTCATCCACCAGAGAGATATGGTTTCCTTTATAAAGATTAACACGATTTATTTACTCATGAAGAAATAGATCATGGAGATGATCCTCTTACCTATGAAGAAGCTATATCACATATTATAACACCCCTATATTCGGTAGTGCGTTCTACTGTTCCGTGATCAGTGTTTGTCCGGACAGCTAGGATGCCTAGAACTACATTTAAATGTTAGTGAGGAGATATAAAATATTGAAATACAATAGAGGAAAATACAAGAAAACAAAGGAAAAATAATAGCAATGAAATGTGACTAAGTTAAACGAGCTGAAAACCGTAGCGATAGGTGACCGCACTGGGAAGTTGCGGCGTGGACCGTTGACTAGCCCTGGACTGCGGAAAACCCTGAAAAATATTTTTAAGACTTAAATAAACATCTATTGAAGTATAAATGTCATTAGAAATATCAAAGAAAAATTAATTAATTAGTACAAAAAAAAAACGAGAAATCAAGAAAATGACAAAACTCGGTGTTACCGAAAATTCGGGAATGCAACCAGAGCAGGAGCATTGTGGTCATTGGACACCCCGAGTTGCCTTTTGACCTAAATGTCCATTAAAAATAAATGATATTAAACTTTAAAAATGCCATGAAAAATGAAATTTTAGGTGTTGTATAAATAAGGAAAAATATGGGGTATAATGTTGAATAAATGAAAGCTTAACATTAATTTAAATTTTCTAATAACTTCGTGGACCACTATGGAGTATCTAAAACATTAAAAAAAACTAGAATTGTCCCACTAATATTCTGCAACACCATTTCTTCCTCAAGTTCTCTCCTTGCCGAATTCAAACTCCCTTCCAAATCACCATTAACGTTCCATGGTGAGCTCTATGCATCCATGGCCCAAGCTCCCAGTGGTTAAGCTCCCTTCATTACACTTGACCACCACACCTTGGGCAGCACTTAGGGAACAAGAAAGAAGGAATTTGATGGAGTTTTGAGGAAGTCCATAAGAGGTAAGTGGCCATTTCTTCATCCTTTCCTTGTTAAACTTTGAGTTAATGTTGTGGTGAGTTAATTTATGGAAGAAGTTTTGAGGTTTGATGAATTATTGGTGATGTACCATTTTGGCAGCCATGAAAGTTAAAATGTTTAACTTGTTGTTTACTTGTAAATGATGGGAAAATATGTTGATTAATGTTATAAGATGTTGTAACCAATGTGTATTAAGTGTATGTGGTGATTGAGCAATTGATCTTGAAGTTGAAAAAAGTATGGGAAACTTTGGTGAATTGGAGCATTTTGGTAGCCTTGAGAAAGTCATGAGGAATGCTTGGATTCATGAAGATTATTTGATGTAATGTGATTTTAGAGTTGCTAAGTATGTATGTAATTTATTAGTGAAATTATATGTAATTATTAGGAATGTTTATGTGTGTACATTGTTGGATTTGGACTTTGTGAATTGTGATTGCATTTGGTGCATTTTGAAGTTGTTATATTCTGTCCAAGTTGACCTATAATGTAAAGAATTGAATGGTTAAGGTTAGTGCCAAATGCAGAATGGTATGGAGAAGTGAAGGTGTAATTGGTAAATATGTGTTTGGTTTGGTGCTTGAAAGGCTTGTAGAGAACAGTGTGCAAATGAACCTATAACCCTAAGTGTGTGACTCCAATTGCTATGAGGCCAATTGAAAGTGAAACTAGGCACAAAATGTGCCAACTTTCATGAAGAAAGCTTACCTAAATTCTGTCCAGAAAGTGACTTGAGAAATGACCAAATCCGGATTAGTGACTTGAAAGCCTGAAAATTGACCATTTGGGCAGCAGTTAGTGTTTTAGCCATAACTCACTCAAAACAAGTCCAAATGACCTGGAATTTTTACCATGAATAGAGTAGACATAGAGTTATAACTCTTATGAAGACACTAAAACCCAGAAATGACCATAAGCAAGTCAAATAGCTTGCACAAGTTCGGGTACTAAAACTGTTAGAACTAAAAGTGAACTAAAATTGACCAAATTTTGCACTAAAGGTGCAATCTGTCCAGCTTTAGTAAATTGACTATATCTTGGTCTATACAACTCAGAATGACCTGAAATTTTGCGCAGAGTGCAATAAGACATAGAGCTACAATTTTTCTTCTTTGATCAGAAGCTAAAAACCAAGAGAAATAGGACTTTAAGCTAGACCAATCTAGCACACTAAAATTGAAAACTTGACATTTACATACAATGATGCTTGAAATAATTTTGCAATGAATAACAACTTGTAAAAATGGTAAATTGCACTATATTGGTAGCATATTGAAATGCAAAATGTGACATATTGGTAACATTAAACCTAATTCACCTAGAGTGCATCAAGGGTCAACATTATAGGTTGACTAAGGAAAACAATAGAATTAAATAAATTAATTATTGAACCTTATTGTTAGAGACAATTTAAAGGAGTACTGAAACACTTTAAATTGTGTGTTTAAGTTAGCAAAGACTCAGGGAAGGGGAAGGAAATGCTGAGCCAGGGCCAAGAGATTACATTTCAGAGGTTTGTGCACAACAGTTATTTCTTTTGAATTTTCAATTGAAATAAATTATGACAATTTGTATGTTATTGTTTTAAATTATGGAAAATTGTTTGAATGGAAATTTGATGGATACTTATTGCTTGAAAAATATTGTAAATGATTTGAAACCACATCTATCATGTATATTTAATTGAATTCCTCGCTAGCTTGTCTAGTGGGATGAATTGACTTTGAATTCCCTCTCTGACTGAAGTGTTGAGCTGTGTGTCAGTTGAGGATGAATAGGATGAGTACTCATTTATTTGCTAGCTAGCTATGTTATTCCTCACTAGCCATAGGCTTTTGGGACGAATTGGACTATGGAATCATGATTAAGCTGTGTGTGTGATTTATTGATATGTATTGTGATATTGTGAAATAGAGTTTAATTCTTTATGACATTCACTGTCTTTTGAATTTAACTATGATTTTAAGTATCCACAGTTCATATGATTTATGGTTTATGGTTTTAAATTGTATTTTCTTAATATTGTGCACCACTGAGACATTGGCTCAGTGATAGCTTTTTCATCGCTGTCGCAGGTAGACAGACAGACAGAGTAGCAGAGTAGGCTACTTGTGCTATATTTTGAGATTTCACTGGGTATATTGAGTATACCTTATTTTGTAGTTTTTATTGTAATATATGTGCACTGTATGTATATATTGTATTGGTCTTGAGCAGTTGTAAACTAAAATTGTAAATTATTTTGGCTTGTAAAAATATTGTGACATATTTCCTTTATCTCAGCTTTTGGAAACACTGGAAAATTGATGTTGAATTGAGTTGACAAATATTGAGAAATTTATTGTGTTGAACTGTTATTGGAGTTTGGGATTGAAAATATATATTGGAAGTGCTTTTTACAGGTTTTTGAAGAATTATTTTATTCAAAATACAGATGGCACTCTGCCAAAATTTTTACAGAAATTATTAATACTCAGATTTGTTATTTGGTTTCACTTCAGTTAAAAATATTTTAACACCTGTCAAAAGTGCTCACCACTGTAAAAAGAAATAAGAAAAGGTTTAAAATCTCTTATAGTGTATTTAATGGGTTATCAGTAGATGAAGTTTGGTAATTCATTAGCTATACTACGGGATCATGCCATTCCTTACAGAGGGGTAGGGTGTGACATGTTTTAGTGGTATCATAGCTAGTTTTTAAATTTTATTTTGACCTGTAATTTGAATATTCTTTCTTCATAGTACAAATGCTCAATGTCATTGTTTGATACATATAGTACATTACATTATAAATATGCACTAACAGGAGGAAATCTGCTTGTGTTATTTGTTCAAGAGGTCTAAGATCCTCAAATTGCCTATAGAAGAAGGGGATCATTCTGTCGATCAATCAATAGAGGCTGAGGTACAAGGGGAAGCCCCTGCCCTTCACAATGTGAGTGGATCAGCTGCATCAGTCCCCTCAGTACCGCAGTTTCTTGCTCAGTTTGGTCAGTAGATGGCTGTAATGTTCCAACAGATGGCTGGTAACATGCCTACTCAAGTCCCACTACAGACACTAGTGGTACAACCACAGTCTTCAACTAGGTAGTATGACAAGCTGATTAAATATGGGGCTACTGAGTTCAAGGGGACAGTAGATCCTCTAGAGGTAGAACAATGGTTAGAGAGAATGGATAGGGTGTTTAAGAAACTACATTGTACAGAGGAGCTCAGATTTGAGTATTCAGTGTCATTACTACAGGGAGAAGCATATAACTGGTGGAAAACCATTCCTCATAGTTTGGTGGAACCTCCAGTACTAACCTGGGATGACTTTCTGTGGGAGTTCAGAAAAAAATATGTCCCAAATGCCTATGTGGACTAGAAGCTACAGGAGTTCTTAAGTCTGAAACAGGGAAGTAGGTCAGTGGCAGAATATGAAAGGGAATTTTCTCGCCTGAACCACTATGCAGGAAGTCTCCTTTTTACCAGCAGGGAAAGATGTAAGAGCTTTGAAGCTGGCTTGAAGCCCAGTCTCAGACTACAAGTGGTCGAATTCAAACATACTAACTTCCATAAGCTTATTTCTCAAGCACTTGAATTAGAGAGAATTGAGTTAGAAGCGGCCCCAGAGAAAAAAAAATCAGAGAAGATAGAAAAAGAGAGAGGGGAAATCAGTAGATCAGAGTTCCAGTGGTCCTACTGGAAAGAGAAAGAACTTTGGAGGACATAGCAGGGGTGGTAAAAAGTCTGATAGGGGAAGATTTTCAGGACAGAGACCTCCTCCATCTGGTCAGTAAACTACCAGAAGTTCCTACCCTCCCCACCAATGTGAAACTTGTGGTAGAAATCATGGTGGGGTATGCTATAAGGCCACAAGAGCCTGTTATAACTATGGAGGCACAGGACACTTTGCCAAAGACTGCACCAGTGCCCGTAGAGCTGGGCCACCTCCTACTATTGCTGAAGGGTCAGTTCAGAATTTTGTCACCAGAGGTTCACAACAACCTAGCAGAGGTAGAGGCAGGGGTAGAGGTAGTTCAGCAGGCAACCAAGGCACAGTGAATCAATTAGAGCAAGGTAGTCCTCTAGTTAGAGTCTACGCAATGAGACAGAGAGAAGAGGCTGAGACATCTGATATTGTGGCTGGTACCTTCTCAACTTTTAATCAAGCTATGTTTATGTTATTTGATCTGGGTTCTACCCATTCCTATGTGAGTACTAGCATCATTGATTGCATTGCTGTTCGGTGTGTGAAAATGGACTTTGAGGTGCTAGTAACAAGTTTGCTAGGATAGGAGGTCAGGGTCAATAGAATGTATAGGGATTATCCTTCGGTGATCCAAGGACATACTTTTCTATCTAATCTCATTGAAATGCCCTTAAGAGATTATGATATCATCTTGGGCATGGATTGGTTAGCCAAGCATCACTCCATAATTGACTGTAGACTGAAGACAGTCACTTTTGGTCTCCCACAGTACAGTGATGTGGTAATACATGGGGAGAGGCAGCTATTGCCATCAAATATCATTTCGACTGCATTAGCCAGAAAAATTATCAGAAAGGGGTGTGAAGCATACTTGGCACATGTAGTAGACACCCAAGTGGGGAGTCCAGCATTGAGGGACATCTCTATAGTATATGACTTTCCAGATGTGTTTTCTAATGAATTGTCAGGATTACCTCCAGAGAGAGAAGTGCAGTTTGAAATTAATGCTATGCCTGGTGTGGATCCAATCTCCACAATACTATATAGAATGGCACCAGCAAAGTTAAAGGAGTTAAAGATATAGTTGGAAGAACTATTTGACAAGGGCTTCATTCGCCCTAGTGTGTCACCTTGGGGAGTGCCAGTATTGTTTTTTAAGAAGAAAGATAGCACTCTCCGCTTATGTATTGACTACCGGCAGTTGAATAAGGTGACAATAAAGAACAAATATCCATTGCCTCGCATTGATGATCTGTTTGATCAGTTGAAGGTTGCAGCTGTATTCTCCAAAATAGATTTGCGATCTGGTTATTATCAGTTGAAAGTGCAAGAGCAGAGTATTCCAAAAACTGCTTTCAGAACTCGATATGGCCACTATGAGTTTCTGGTAATGCCATTCGGGTTAACTAATGCTCCAGCTGCTTTTATGGATCTGATGAACACTATCTTTAGACCATATCTAGACCAATTTGTGGTGGTGTTTATTGATGATATTTTGATATATTTGAGGAATGCAGAGGAGCATGACAGACATCTACAGATTGTACTGCAGACTTTAAGGGAGAAACAACTATATGCCAAATTGTCGAAATGTGAATTTTGGCTGAAAGAAATCTCTTTCTTGGGACATGTTGTGTCAGCTGAAGGGATCAAGATAGATTCCAGCAAGGTAGAAGCTATCCTTAATTGGAAGCACCCAGGAATATCACAGAAATTCGTAGTTTTCTGGGTTTAGCTGGATATTACCACCGATTTGTGAAAGGATTTTCTATGTTGGCTTCTCTACTGACCAAGCTGCTTCGGAAAGATGTAAAATTTCAATGGACAGATAAATGTCAATAGAGTATTGATGAGTTGAAGAGTTGTTTGACTGAAGCTCCAGTCCTTACTTTACCTACCCCGGGTAAAGAATACACAGTTTATAGTGATGCTTCTCACAATGGGTTAGGCTATGTATTAATGCAAGATTGGAATGTCATTGCTTATGCATCACGCCAGGTGAAACCGCATGAGAGGAACTACCCAACACATAATTTGGAGCTTGCAGCTATTGTTTTTGCTCTGAAGATCTGGAGACACTACTTATATGAGGAGAAATGCTACATTTACACAGATCACAAAAACTTGAAGTACTTGGGCACCCAGAAGGAATTGAATTTGAAGCAGAGGAGATGGTTAGAACTGATTAAAGACTATGATTGCTTAATAGACTATCAGCTAGGGAAAGCAAATGTGGTGGCTGACGCCTTAAGTCACAAGACTATGGCAAGTCTTAGAGTTTCTCCTTTGTCCATGGTACATGAGTTGAAAGCACAGCATGCCAGTTTGGAGATTGATGACGAGGGACAGACAGTAGTTGCATGGCATGTATAGCCAGTGTTGATTGATCAGATTAGAATGGCTGCTCAGAATGATGAAAAATGTTAGAAGCTACTGAAAGAAGTCCAGCAGGGCAAGAAACCTGAATTTTCTATGAGAGATGATGGTTTACTAATACATCAAGGTAGAATGTGTGCTCCTAGTGATGTGGAATTGAGACAGATCATTATGAAGGAAGCACATGAGTCTCCTTTTGCTATGCACCCTGGTGGAACTAAAATGTACAGAGGGTTGAAAGAGCATTACTGGTGGATGGGTATGAAGAGGGATGTAGCTGATTTTGTTTCCAAATGCTTAACTTATCAGCAAGTTTCGGCAGAACATCAAGTTTCGCTGGTTTGTTACATCCGTTGTTAGTACCATAGTGGAAATGGGAACGAATAACTATGGATTTTGTGATGGGACTTCCGAGGACACAGAATAGTCATGATGCAATATGGGTTATAGTTGATAGATTAATCAAGTCTACTCACTTTTTGCCAGTTCAGATGGACTATAGCCTAGAAAGATTGGCCAGACTGTACATAGATGAGATTGTAAGACTGCATGGAGTGCCAGTATCGATTATATCTGACAGAGATCCTAGATTCACTTTTAGATTCTAGGGTAGTCTTCAGAGAGCCCTAAGAACTAGATTGAACTTCAGCACAGCATTCTACCCACAGACAGATGGCCAGTCTGAGAGGGTAATTCAGATATTGGAGGATATGCTACGGGCTTGTGTGATTGAGTTTGAAGGTAGTTGGGATGCACACTTGCCTTTGATTGAGTTTGCTTATAACAATAGCTACCAATCAAGCATTGGGATGCCTCCATATGAAGCATTGTATGGCAGAAAGTGCAGAACTCCCCTATGTTAGGATGAAGTAGGTGAAAGAAAAATGATTGGCCCAGAAATTATTCAGCAGACAGAGGAAAAGATCAGATTGATCAGAGATCGACTGAAGGCTGCATCAGACCATCAGAAATCCTATGTTGATCTGAAGAGAAGAGATATTGAATATGCAGTGGGTGATAAGGTATTCCTCAAAGTTTCTCCTTGGAAAAGGATTATGAGATTTGGCAGAAAGGGGAAACTGAGTCCTCGCTTTATCGGACCATATGAGGTTCTGGAAAGAGTGGATCCTTTGGCATATCGATTGGCATTACCTCCAGAGCTAGAAAGGATACACAGTGTCTTCCATGTGTCCATATTAAGGAGGTACAGATCTAACCCATCTCATGTTCTATCAGTTGAAGAGATTGAGGTAAATCTAGACCTCTCATATGAGGAAGAACCCGTAGAGATTCTAGCATATGAGGTGAAGCAGCTAAGGAACAAACAGATACCCTTGGTGAAAGTGTTGTGGAACCATCATTCAGGCCATAAAGCTACTTGGGAACATGAAGAGGACATGAGGAGACAGCACCCACAGCTATTCAGAGACTGATGCCAGGTAAAATTTCAAGACGAAATTTTTTTTAAGGGGGAAGAATTGTAACACCTCTATGTTTGGTAGTGCATTCTACTGTTCTGGTGACCAGTGTCTGTCCGGACAGCTAGGATGCCTAGAACTACATTTAAATGTTAGTGAAGAGATATAAAATATTGAAATACAATAGAGGAAAATACAAGAAAAACAAAGAAAAAATAATAGCAATGAAATGTGACTAAGTTAAATGAGCCGAAAACTGTAGCGATGGGTGACCACACTAGAAAGTTACGACGTGGACTGTTGACTAGCCCTGGACTACGGAGAACCCTGGAAAATATTTTTAAGACTTAAATAAACATCTATTGAAGTATAAATGTCATTAAAAATATCAAAAAAAAAAAATTAATTAGTACAAAGAAAAATGAGAAATTGATAAAACGACAAAACTCAGTGTTACCGAAAAATCGGGAATGCAACCTGAGTAGGGGTATTGTGGCCATTTGACACCCCGAGTTTCCTTTTTGACCTAAATGTTGTAACACCCTGAACCTCCGAGTTATGAATAGTACTATTTTTGGTCCGTGACTAGTACTATTCAAAGACACCTTGAGGACCAAAAATAAATAGAAAATTAATTGAGATAGACACAATAAAAATTCAAGTGATCCAAAAATATAAGGACTCACCGGGTATATTGTAAAAGAGAGATTATGACTCGATAAGGGGCATTTTGGTCAATTCACTTTAAGAGTTGATTTTTGACCAAAATGTCAATTTAATTAAATGAAAATAAAATGTTGAATTATGAAGAAATATTGAGGGAAAAATTAGAGCAAAAGTAGAAAGAAAATAAATGAGGCAAAAATGTAGAATTTAAATTCCATTCTTGACCTAATTAAAATTAATGACTTATGGGCTTTTGACAATTAAGACATACTAGAACCGATGGAAACCTAAGACATACTAGAACATTTCATATGAAGCTTGAGGCCAAATTATGGACTTAACCCAATCAAATTGCTGAGCAAAATTGAATCACCAAATCTGCAGAATTGTAGATTTATCATATGCACAATAAATTTTGCATCACCATAACTCTCTCTAGAAAACTCCGATTTAGGTGATTCTTGAACCGATGGAAACCTAAGACATAGTAGAACATTTTGTATGAAGAACATTAGACCAAATTATGGACTTAACTTGATCAAATATCTGAACAAATTTGGATTGATAAATCTGCCAGAACTCAATCTGCAGGATGAACAATGACGTGAACAGTAACTGTATTTTGGTCATAACTTGAGCTACACAGCTCTGAATTAGGTGATTCAAAAATAAAAATAAAGTTAAGACCTAAATGAGCAATTTTCATGAAGAACACCTTACCAAATTATGATCAAAACTAGGTAAAAATTGTGTTCAAAGATTGGGGCACCAAGCTGTACCAAAACTAAAATATTCTAAAATTTTCAAAGCTAACTTTGGATACATTAGACATGCATGTAATGAGTTCTTGGCAGCAATTGAGATTGATATTGAGGTATCCTATTTTTGTATTTTCAGTAGAAAAAGAAGTTGGAACGGACAAGGAGAAGTAGGTAATAAGGAAGGAGAATTATTGAAGGTTTATGCACAACTAACCTTTTCTTCGTTTTTAAACTTGTAAATTGCTTGGAATGTGTTAAATTGAATGAGTTTGCTTTGAACAAGTTTACTTTGACTGAAATATGGTTTTTCTCTTGCATTTAAGAAATTTGGGTGTTGCCACCTTTATATGGATATTATGATGAATTTAAATGTGTTTATTGGTTTATAAATGTGATTGTTGAGTGGGAAATTTTTGGAAACTATTTTGGAACCATAGTTAGCATGATAGTCCATTTCGAAACTCCCCAGTAGTAACGGCTACTTGGGGTTGATAATTGATATTGATTATGTCTCCCATTAATAACAGTTAGTGGGGTAAGACTACATGAGTACTCATTAGCTCGCTAGCCCTTCCCTCATTAATAACGGTTAGTGAGGTTGAGATTGCTTTGTCGTGATGTACAACACGACACTGATCGTGAAATTTTGTGTCATGGCCTAAACTGTGTGTTGATGTTAGCAACACTAATGCTTTGTGAATTGTGATTTATGAAGTGTGATTTCTCATTTGAAATGTTATTCCAATAAATGGCCTTTATGGACTTAGAACTATTGTAAAGTTTTCATGCTTAAGAAAAATGTGATTTATTATGCTTTGACAAATTGTGTTTTACCTTAAGTTTTGAAGTTATTAGTTGTGCACCACTGAGTGATATACTCAGTGATAGCTTCTTTATGCTATTGCAGGTAAGGGAAAGGAGAAGGCCACTGAGTGAGAGACTTGAAAGCAGCATTTTGATATTATTTGTGGGTATTTACGTTAGGTATACCCTTGTGATTCCTTTGGATGTATTTTGTACCTATATGTATGGATGTACGAACATTGAGCAGTTTGTATTTAAAAGCATTGCATTGCTATCACATTTTGAGTTTATAACTATTATGTATTTTACTTTGAGACTTATGAAAGTGTAACTTTTGTAATATTTAGTCTATCATTATTTCCAATGAATGTTTATAAAGAATTTTAACTATTCTCCTGCAGTTTTCTGTAAAAGAATTGATAAGATAAAAAGCTATGGTTCGTTTTAAAATCCTTCGTAGCATAACTAATGACTTATCAGTAGGTGGAGTTCGGTAATTCATTAGGTATGCTAGAGGAACATGTCGTGCCTTACAAGGGATAAAGTGTAACATGTTTTAGTGGTATCAGAGCTTTGGTTTTTATACAAGTTTTGAAATTGCATGTTTGAAAATTTTTGATAAGTACAACTGCTCAACTGTCATTAATTGATACATATAGTGCATTACATCATAAATATGGACTAATGGAGGGAAATTGCACTGCACTGATGATTTGAAGTTCGAATACTCGATCTCTCTACTGCATGGAGATGCATATGAGTGGTGGAAGACCATTCCTCACAGTATGGTTGAGCCCCCTGTTTTGACATGGGATGACTTTCTCAGAGAATTTAGACAAAGGTATGTTCCTGACACATATGTAGATATGAAGCTACAGGAGTTTCTCAGTTTGAAGTAAGGGAACAGGACTGTAGCCGAGTATGAAAGAGACTTTTCCTGCCTCAGCCACAATGCTGAAAGCCTACTCACTACCAGTAGAGACAGATACAAACGGTTTGAGGGCAGTTTGAAGCCTAGTTTGAGATTACAAGTGGTTAGGTTTCAACATGAAAACTTCTCTGGGTTGATATCACAGGCCCTTGAATTGGAAAGGATAGAACTGGAAGGAGCATCTGAGAAGGTAACCACTGGAAAAGAGAAGAGTAGTAAGCCTACAGGTCAGAGTCCAAGTAACAATTCGGGTAAGAGGACGAGCTTTGGGGGACCAAGTAACAGAGGATCTAGTAGTGGAATATTATCAGGGTAGAGGCCACCTAGATCCAGACAGCAGATATCTAGGGATTCCTTTCCTACCCGTGCTTGTGAGACTTGTGGCAGGACTCATGGAGGAGTATGTTATAAGGCCATAGGAGCCTGTTACAACTGTGGTGGAAGTGGGCATTTTGATAGAGATTGCACTAGTGCCTGCAGATCTGGGCTGCCAACTACCACTGAGGGATCTGTTCAAGGTTCTGCTTCCAGAGGACAACAGACAACTAGTAGAGGCAGAGGCAGGGGTAGAGGTAACACTTCTGGCAGCCAGGGCACAATAAGCCAACTAGAGCAGAGTGGTGCACCAATCAGGGTGTACACCATGCGTCAGAGGGATGAAGCTGAGACATCATATGTTGTGGCTGGTACTTTCTCCATTTTTGATAGAGATGTATATGTACTGTTTGACCCTGGTTCTACACATTCTTATGCTAGTGCCAATATTGCATGCTCTGTTGCTATTCCTTGTGTGAAATTGGATTATGATGTGCTAGTGACTAGTCCTTTCGGACAAGAGGTTAGGGTGAACATATTGTATAAGGATTGTCCTTTGGTGATCCAAGGACATATATTCTTGTTAGACTTAATTGACATGCCCTTTTGAGATTATGATATCATCTTGGGCATGGATTGGTTAGCCAGGCATCACGCCATGATCGACTGTAGACTGAAGACAGTCACTTTTGGTCTTCCCGAGTATGCAGACGTAGTGATACATGGGGAGAGGCAGTTATTGCCATCCAACATCATTTTAGCTGCACTTGCTAGAAAGATGATTAGAAATGGATGTGAAGCTTATCTAGCTCATGTGATAGACACCTAGGTGGGGAGTCCAGATCTTAAAGATATTCCTATGGTATGGGACTTTTCGGATGTCTTTCAAGAAGAATTGCTGGGATTGCCTCTGGAAAGAGAGGTGCAGTTTGAAATTGAGACTATGCCTAGTGTGAAGCCAATCTCCATCACTCCTTATAGGATGGCACCTGCTGAGTTGAAAGAGTTAAAGGTGTAATTGCAGGAATTATTAGATAAGGGTTTCATCTGCCCTAGCGTGTCACCTTGGGGAGTACTAGTATTATTTGTGAAGAAAAAGGATGGTACTCTCCGCCTATGCATAGACTACAGACAATTGAATAAGGTAACCATAAAGAATAAATATTCTTTGCTATGGATCGATGATTTATTTGATCTGTTGAAGGATGCAACTGTATTCTCCAAAATTGACTTGAGATCGGGCTACTACCAGTTGAGGGTGTAGGAGCAAAGTATTCCTAAAACTGCCTTTAGGACTCAGTATGGCCACTATGAGTTCTTGGTAATACCATTCGGGTTGACTAATGCTCCAGTTGCTTTTATGGGCCTGATGAATACTATCTTCAGGCCATATTTGGACCAGTTTGTTGTGGTGTTCATTGATGATATTTTAGTGTACTCAAAGAATGCAGAGGAACATGATAAGCACTTGAGGATAGTATTGCAGACTTTGAGGGAGAAGCAGTTGTATGCCAAACTGTCGAAATATGAGTTTTGGCTAAAGAAGATTTCATTTTTAGGGCATATTATATCTGCAGAAGGTATCCAGGTGGATCCTAACAAAGTTGAAGCCATTCTTAATTGGAAGCCACCCAAAAATGTCACGAAAGTTTGAAGTTTCCTTGGTTTGATCGGGTATTAACGAAGGTTTGTGAATTCTCCATGCTAGCATCTCCACTGACCAAGCTACTTAGGAAGGATGTAAAATTTCAGTGGACTGATCGATGCCAGGAAAGTTTTGATGAGTTAAAGAGGCGTTTAACTGAAGCTCCAGTCTTAACCTTGCCCATTTTGGGTAAGGAGTAGACCATATATATATTGTTGCTTCTCATAACAGATTAGGCTGTGTGTTGATGCAAGATAGAAATGTCATTGCCTATGCTTCACGCCAGCTTAAACCTTATGAGAGGAATTATCCTACACATGACTTGGAGCTAATAGCCATTGTCTTTGCCTTGAAGATCTGGAGACATTACTTGTATGGAGAGAGATGTTATATATACACAGATCATAAAAGTTTGAAATACTTGGGCATACAGAAGGAGTTAAATTTGAGGCAGAGGAGATGGTTAGAGCTGATAAAAGATTATGATTGCTTGATAGACTATCAACCTAGAAAGGCAAATGTTGTAGCTGATGCTTTAAGTTGCAAGACTATGGCTGGTTTGAGGGTTTCTCCTTTGTCCATGGTGCATGAATTAAGGGCATTGCATGCTAATTTGAAGATTAATGAAGATGGGCAGATGGTAACTACTTGGCAAGTGAAGCCAATGCTGGCAGAACAAATTAAAGCAGTTGCACAGAAGGATGATAAGTATGTGAAGTTGATGGAAGAGGCTCGGGATGGCAAGAAACCAGAATTATCAGTAAATGATGAGAGCTTGTTGTTATATAAGGGCAGAATGTGCATTCCCGAGAATGTTGAACGGAGGTAGACCATTTTAAAGGAAGCACATGATTCACCTTTTGCAATGCACCCCGTGAAGGAACGGAAGCGTGAAAAACACAAGTTTATACCATTGAATTCAAAAATTTTCACCTAGGGTCACATGCATCATGCAAGATTTATTTTTATCTATTTGATTTCAATGATAAACAACATATTAAAACTCTTTTAATATGTTTTTGGATCTGTATTTTCCATTTAAGATTTTAAAATTAATCAGATTAATTTTAGAACCCTAGATTAAATCAAGAACGATTACACTAACCTCTTGATGCACTGCAGCGTGTCTGCGCCTTTGAGATTCGTCTTCAGAACACCAGATGTTGTCCCTCTAGCTTGTCCACACCAAGAACACCTATGGCAGCCCTTGAACAGCTTTTAAAGCTTTTTCTATTAATTAGAAAATCAAGTTCTGCCTTTTAAGAGATTAAAGATGTAAACAGGACACTAGAAACAATTCCTAGTGTTCTTAATTCAAGAGATTGATGGCTAATCTCTTTGAATTGATAAGAGATGAAGAAGAAGAGATAAAAACCCTCAAAGTGGCGTGGCAAAGGAGTGTGGCTGCTGGTTGTATTTTATTTTCTCATAACAACACTTAAATAGCTAGGTTAACACATTAAACCCTTGCCACATGTCACCATTTGATTAGCTCTAGGTTTAAGTGACCCAATCACATTGTGCCAAGTGTCAAACCTATATTTAATCTTGATTTTAATCATCTTACATGATTAAAAAACATTTGGCAAGCTTATGTGTTATGCCATGTGTCACCATCTCATGGTGCCACGTGTCACACTGCAAAATGACCAAAATGCCTCGTGTCTTAATTTTGAGTTCTTAACCCAAAATAATTATTTTCTTCTTCTAATTAATTTATATCAAATATAAATTAATTAATTAATCTCTATTAATTAATTTCTCATTAATTAAATTCATATTTAAACACTTTAAATATAAATTTAACTTATATTATACATCCAATAATCTAGATTTGGTTTCAAGTCATGCTAGGGACTTTGCAATCTAATTGCAAACCAAACCTATTTAATTAATCAAATAAACTCTTTAATTAATTAATTAAATCATATTTAAATAGGTGATAACTTGTGTATGTGTGTGACTTACTAGGCTCATCACTAATTGGCAATGAGATATGATATCAACTCTTAATATCATCAGAACTCTTTCTTACCATAAATGATTTCTCTAAATCATTTTATGAACCTCATAGACCATGGTTAACACCTAGCATAGCATGCCATAGCCACCCAATTAGTAATAAGGTTTACCTTAAATGAACCTATAATCATATGTTACCATGCACTAGAATCTCTCTGTTACAAAATCCCAACTCAAATTTGAGTCATGGTTTATGTCAAACTCCATTTGCTATGAATATTATGTTCTCTTTTAATTCCAATTCTTGATTAAAAGATTTTCTCATCGAAACTCTTTTACGAATAAATCTATCTGTCACGGCCAGAACTTGAAACATCAAGAACAATTAAATGAACATAGGATTTTATCTCTATTTACTTAGAGGAACAGATTCCATCTTGATCAACACCTACCTCCATATATAACTAGTAGGAGCCAACACATGCCCATATATCCATACACAGTACAAGTATGAAAGCGTTATCAAACTCAAACTACCTATATACAAGATAATCTGTGCTATCTCAGTCTAAAGATTATATGCAGATATGATTTATGACAAAACATTGACAAGAATAAACTCCATGTGCTTGTCATAAGTGTCCTTTAGTTCGACCTACTTATCATTTATAAGTGCCTACCATGTTTGTCATGTGGCATGAGACTCACCATTCCATCTTATTTATATCTCATATAAATAACTTGGGAACAAACATGAATACAATCTTTCTGGATAAGTCATGTCCTTATTATGAAGTATCCTCGATTGTGAACCTATTTATGATACTTCGTGCTAGAAATATTGTCACTCATATTCTTAACAACTTAAGAATAATATTTCTAACAAAATATCAATGGACCTTTTCTATTACACATAAATATATTATGTAAACGGAAAAGTGGAAATGCCTTTTATTAATAAAAATATGTACAAGATACATACTAAATGATATGCTCTAGGGCATACTACTAACAATCTCCCACTAGCACTAGAGCCATTCATTACAATATCTTAGACCTATCTTCTCAAGATGTCGGTCTAACTGAGTCTGTGACATAGGCTTAGTGAATGGATCATTTGGATTTTGGTGATGCTATTTTCTGCATGGCTACATCGCCTCGCCCAACTATTTCTCTGATAATGTGGTAGCGCCTTTCTATGTGTTTGGATTTCTGGTGAGACATTGGTTCCTTAGCCTGTATAACTGCTCCATTGTTGTCACAGTGTAATGGAACTGCTGACTCAATGGAAGGAACTACTGTAAGTTCAATCACGAACTTCTTTATCCAAACAACTTCCTTTCTGACATCGATGCGACAATATACTCGGCCTCGTAGTGGAATCTGATGCGTGCCTGCTTGGAACTCTTCCAACCGACTACACCTACATTACAAATGAACACATATCCAGAGGTAGACTTTCTATCATCGATATCTGATTGGAAATCAGAATCAGTATAACCATCCAATTGCAAGTCTCCACCTCCATAAATCAAGAATAAATCCTTAGTTCTTCTCAAGTACTTAAGAATATTCTTGACAGCTATCCAGTGTTCCAAACTTGGATTGGATTGATACCTGCTAGTCAAACTAACAGCATATGCGATATCCGGCCTAGTACACAACATTGCATACATTAAACTTCCAATAGCCGAAGCATATGGAATCCTGGCCATCTTATCTCTTTCTTCAGGTGTCTTTGGAGACATCTCTTTAGAAAGATGGATACCATGTCTCACTGGTAACAATCCTCTCTTGGAATCAAGCATGTTAAACCTCTTTAACACCTTTTCCAAGTATAGACTTTGGGATAAACCAATTATTCTTTTCACTCTATCTCTATAGATGCGAATCCCAAGAATATAGGTTGCCTCCCTAAGTCTTTCATGGAGAATGTATTTGACAACCATACCTTTATAGTCGTCAACATACTGTGTCATTACCCATCAACGATATGTCATCCACATATAAGACAAGGAAAGTGATAGCCTTTGTCACTAACCTTCTTATATACACATGGCTCATCCTCATTTTTGATAAATCCAAAGGATTTAATGGCTTCATCAAAACGGATGTTCCAACTCCTCGAAGCTTGTTTCAACCCATAAATGGATCGCTTTAGCTTGCATACCTTGGAACCATCTTGGGATTCAAATCCCTTAGGTTGTTCCATGAAAATGTTTTCTTCAATGTATCAATTGAGAAAAGGCTTTGACATCCATCTGCCAAATCTCATAATCATAGTACGCAGCTATTGCTAATAAAATCCTAATTGATTTAAGCATGGCAACAGGTGAGAAAGTCTCCTCATAGTCGATTCCTTGCCTTTGGCGAAACCCTTTCGCTACTAGCCTTGCCTTATAGGTCTCTACCTTTCCATCAGAACCAATTTTCTTCTTGAAAACCCATTTGTTCCCTATAGGTATAATACCTTCAGGTGGGTCAACAAGATCCCAAACTTGATTCTTAAACATGGAATCAATCTCGGATTTCATAGCATTAATCCATTTTGAAGAGTCTATATCTGATATAGCTTCTTCATAAGTAAGTGGATCATCTCCATGATCTACTTCTTCATGAGTAGACAACTCTTGTTCTTATTCATGAAGAAAACCATATCTCACTAGTGGGTGAGATACCCTGGTTGTTCTACGAGGAACAGCTGTAGATGTTTCATCAACGGGTATTGGTTGACTAGATGGATCTATATCCATCTGATCTGTTGGTTGGTCAAAATTCTCCAATTCTAACTCTATTTGCCTTCCTTTGCCTCCTTCTTGAACAAACTGTTGTTCAAGAAATGTGGCATCTCTACTTATCACAACCTTTTGTGAAGTAGGCAAATAAAAATAATATCCAAAACTATCTTTTGGATATCCAACAAATCGACCTTTTTCTGATCTGGTCTCCAATTTATCAGTGTTCAGCTTTTTGATATAAGCTGGACAACCCCAAATCTTAACATGCTTAAGACTTGGTTTTCTTCCATGCCATATCCCATAAGGTGTGGAAGAAACTGATTTTGATGGAATCCTATTCAGAATATACAAAGTCGATTCTAATGCAAATCCCCAAAGGAGATTGGCATATCGGTATAACTCATCATACTACGTACCATATCCAATAGGGTACGATTTCTCCTTCAGATACACCATTCGGTGTGGCGTTCTGGAGGAGTCGGTGAGAAACAATGCTATGCTCTCTCAAGTATTCATCAAATTCAGTACTCAAATATTCACCTCCATGATCTGATCGAAGAGCTTTAATATTCTTTCCTGTTTGATTTTCTACTTCAGATTTAAATTCTTTGAACTTTTCAAAAGATTCATGTTTGTATTTCATCAAATACAAATACCCAAACCTTGATTTATCATCAGTAAAGGTAATAAAATAATGAAAACCCCCTCTAGCCATTTCTTTAAATGGACCACATACATCACTATGTATTAGCTCCAAAATATTTTTAGCTCTTAGCCCTTGTCTAACAAAGGGTGATCTAGTCATTTTGCCCTGAAGGCAAGATTCACAAGTTGGAGTAGGCTCAGAGCCCAATGAGGATAGAATCCCCATTTTCTCCAATTTTGTATTCCTATCTTCTACAACATGACATAACCTTAAGTGCCAAATATATTTTGAACTTGAGTTGGTTTTCACCATGGCATTGCATTCTTTTAGATTGCTATACTCTAGACAGTGGAAACACTTTCCTGTTGGCAGTGGAAACACTTTCCTGCTGGTAGTGGAAACACTTTCCTTTACCTTTGTCAACTTTGATCTTTGTTTTTTTCTGTTTGGCTATCTTCTTGGAAGGACCAGGAATCTGAGGTTTCTTTTTCTTATTGTCCTTCTTCTTGTTGGACTTTCCAGTAGAAGAAGATGCAACCAAAGCTACCTCTTTTCCTTTATTGCCTGGCATATTCTTTTGGGCAATAACCAGCATGTTGAGTAAACCAGCTAAGGTGCATTCCTGTTTAGTCATATGGAAATTTGTCACAAAATTCCCAAAAGACTCAGGAAGGGACTGAAGGATCAAATCCGTCTGTAGTTAGAAATCCATGTTGAAGTCAAGATATTCCAACTGCTCAATCAGCCGAATCATCTTGTGGACATGATCCCCAACATTCTGTCCCTCAGACATCCTCATACGGAATAGTTGTCTAGATATCTCATACCTAGCATTCCTGTTGTGCTCACCATATAACTCTTGTAGGTGAAGGAGGATCTCACTCGCACTCTGCATGTTCTCATGTTGCTTCTGTAACTCATTACTCATGGAAGCAAACATGTAACACTTAGCTCTCATATCATGCTCCTTCCACTTGTCCAAAGTTTCATGTTCCTCTTGTGTGGCCTTTGGAGGTAAGGGACCAGGAACATTTGAACCTAGAACATATCCTATATGTTCAAGGTTCAGGATAAGTTTCAAATTTCTTAGCCAATCGATGATTAGGTCTGTCAACCTATTGCGATCAAGTATGCTTGCAAGGATATTGGATGGTGGTGGTTGTTCTGTGCTCATTATTATCAGAAAATTAATTGCAAAAAATAACTAGATTAATTAGTAAATGTATCATGTAATTAACCAAAATGATTATGGTCTTTTAATCAAATTGGTCCTCCCACTAACTTAGCAAATCCTACACTTCCAAAGTAGAAAACGGAAATCCTAGTTGGATGGATTTCTAGTGGGTGATTGAATTCTTATAATTCTATTGATCATCCTCAGGTACATCCATTATTAGAATTACAATAAACTATAAGTGAGCAACTCCTTGCCCATCACATCTCATGTGAGGTTCAATCCTTTACCTAGCCCCTAATGCTCAAAATCTCAGGTACATCCATTATTGACTTATCTTGCATTAGTTAAGTTGATCCCATTGAGCCAGTAACTATGCAAATAATTTTAATGTCCTCAGGTACATCCAATATTGGCCACTAAACCATTTACATATTTACAACATCTCATGCTTAACAATTATTCTTAAGAAAATCTCTTAAATAAATTGCATCTTATGCAACTATTTAAAATTTCTTAAAATAATTGCCCCAATGGAGGGCCTATGTTATAATTACTTTAATTATAGCATTTCCAACTTAATCATTTGTTTGGAAGATTTTATGGTCATTCTATTTACTATCAAGGTCTCACTTTGCACATTATCCATTTAGCATGCATATATCATATAATTACATACATTCGCATACATCTCATGCATTCATGGATAAGCAGTAAATATGGTATGATCATGGACTTTCTAAGGGATTCAATTCTGAGCCACCAAGAATTGAATCAGGGCATTCCTAGGTGTATTTCATTCATTCATTTTACAAGAGTTGCTGAAGGAATACATAATCAACACTTGATCTTGAATTCCTCCCACTAGTCCCACCAATGCTCTTGACCTCCTTGAACTTCTTGCAATCCAATATTACATAGTAATCCTTGGCATACCAAGGCGAATTTACAAGAACTTAAATAAATGAAATTACAACCCAAAAATTATTACAAACTTAATAATACATGCCCAAAATAAATTAAAATAAATTAATTAATTTACAATCCCAAAGAAACATAAAAGAAATAAATCCAATCACATTGGTCTTTTATAGTCCATGATCATCCATCATACATATCACTATTTAACAATTAAATAAAACATACATACTTAAATTAAATTGAATATCTTATATTCAACTTAAAAATCCAGATTTGAATATGATTCAAATAAATTTAAAAATTCAGATTTGAATCTCATTCAAACAAATTTAAAAATTCAGATTTGAATCACATTCAAACAACTTCAAAAATTCAGATTTGAATCATATTCAAACATTTTTTAAAAAATCAGATTTGAATCACATTCAAACATTTTTTAAAAAATCAGATCTGAATTTTATTCAATCAATTTTAAAAAATCAGATTTAAATATGATTCAAACAACTTTAAAAATTCAGATTTGAATCACATTCAAACAACTTTTAAAATTCAGATTTGAATCATAATTTAATTGTGTGATAAAAACTACTAATTAAACACTTTAATTAGTCAAAGAATAGGCCTTAGATCATACAACAATTGCAGAATTAAAAGCCAAACCTTAAACCACCCATGGAAGCCAAACCATGTGCACCATTGATGGTGTTTTTTCAAGTATGCCGCCAACTTGCTTTGCAACCAGCAATGAACTTTTGATCTCATGATCAAACACACAATTAAATCATATAATCAACAATCTAAATGGCAAATATAGTGACTCTGTTACCAATTGAAGGAACGGAAGCGTGAAAAACACAAGTTTATACCATTGAATTCAAAAATTTTCACCTAGGGTCACATGCATCATGCAAGATTTATTTTTATCTATTTGATTTCAATGATAAACAACATATTAAAACTCTTTTAATATGTTTTTGGATCTGTATTTTCCATTTAAGATTTTAAAATTAATCAGATTAATTTTAGAACCCTAGATTAAATCAAGAACGATTACACTAACCTCTTGATGCACTGCAGCGTGTCTGCGCCTTTGAGATTCGTCTTGGGACACGGATGTTGTCCCTCTAGCTTGTCCACACCAAGAACACCTATGGCAGCCCTTGAACAGCTTCTAAAGCTTTTTCTATTAATTAGAAAATCAAGTTCTGCCTTTTAAGAGATTAAAGATGTAAATAGGACACTAGAAACAATTCCTAGTGTTCTTAATTCAAGAGATTGATGGCTAATCTCTTTTAATTGATAAGAGATGAAGAAGAAGAGATAAAAACCCTCAAAGTGGCGTGACAAAGGAGTGTGGCTGCTGGTTGTATTTTATTTTCTCATAACAACACTTAAATAGCTAGGTTAACACATTAAACCCTTGCCACATGTCACCCTTTGATTAGCTCTAGGTTTAAGTGACCCAATCACATTGTGCCAAGTGTCAAACCTATATTTAATCTTGATTTTAATCATCTTACATGATTAAAAAACATTTGGCAAGCTTATGTGTTATGCCATGTGTCACCATCTCATGGTGCCACGTGTCACACTGCAAAATGACCAAAATGCCCCTGTGTCTTAATTTTGAGTTCTTAACCCAAAATAATTATTTTCTTCTTCTAATTAATTTATATCAAATATAAATTAATTAATTAATCTCTATTAATTAATTTCTCATTAATTAAATTCATATTTAAACACTTTAAATATAAATTTAACTTATATTATACATCCAATAATCTAGATTTGGTTTCAAGTCATGCTAGGGACTTTGCAATCTAATTGCAAACCAAACCTATTTAATTAATCAAATAAACTCTTTAATTAATTAATTAAATCATATTTAAATAGGTGATAACTTGTGTATGTGTGTGACTTACTAGGCTCATCACTAATTGGCAATGAGATATGATATCAACTCTTTATATCATGAGCACTCTTTCTTACCATAAATGATTTCTCTAAATCATTTTATGAACCTCATAGACCATGGTTAACACCTAGCATAGCATGCCATAGCCACCCAATTAGTAATAAGGTTTACCTTAAATGAACCTATAATCATATATTACCATGCACTAGAATCTCTGTTACAAAATCCCAACTCAAGTGAGTCATGGTTTATGTCAAACTCCATTTGCTATGAATATTATGTTCTCTTTTAATTCCAATTCTTGATTAAAAGATTTTCTCATCGAAACTCTTTTACGAATAAATCTATCTGTCTGGCAGAACTTGAAACATCAAGAACAATTAAATGAACATAGGATTTTATCTCTATTTACTTAGAGGAACAGATTCCATCTTGATCAACACCTACCTCCATATATAACTAGTAGGAGCCAACACATGCCCATATACCCATACACAGTACAAGTATGAAAGGAGTATCAAACTCAAACTACCTATATACAAGATAAGTGCTATCTCAGTCTAAAGATTATATGCACCGATATGATTTATGACAAAACATTGACAAGAATAAACTCCATGTGCTTGTCATAAGTGTCACTGGTTCGGCCTACTTATCATTTATAAGTGCCTATCATGTTTGTTATATGGCATGAGACTCACCATTCCGTCTTATTTATATCTCATATAAATAACTTGGGAACAAACATGAATACAATCTTTCTGGATAAGTCATGTCCTTATTATGAAGTATCCTCGATTGTGAACCTATTTATGATACTTCGTGCTAGAAATATTGTCACTCATATTCTTAACAACTTAAGAATAATATTTCTAACAAAATATCAATGGACCTTTTCTATTACACATAAATATATTATGTAAACGGAAAAGTGGAAATGCCTTTTATTAATAAAAATATGTACAAGATACATACTAAATAATATGCTCTAGGGCATACTACTAACACCCCGGTGGAACCAAAATGTGCAGAAGTGTGAAAGAGCACTATTGGTGGAGAGGAATGAAGAAAGACATTGTAGAATATGTTGCCCAATGCCTAACTTATTAGCAAGTAAAGGCAGAACACCAAGTGCCTGCAGGGTTGCTACAGCCATTGCCAATTACCGAGTGGAAATGGGAAAGAATCATTATAGATTTCGTGACAGGACTTCCACGTACACAAAAGAATCATGATGCAGTTTGGGTTATTGTTGATAGTTTACCAAGTTTGCACACTTTTTGCCAGTAAGGATGGATTACAGCCTAGAAAGATTGGCCAAACTGTACATTGATGATGTTGTGAGGTTACATGGAGTGCCAGTGTCTATTGTGTCAGACAGAGACCCAAGGTTCACTTCTAGATTCTGGGGTAGTCTCCAAAAAGCCCTAAGAACTAGATTGAACTTCAGTACAGCATTCCATCCACAGACAAACGACTAATCTGAAAGGATCATTCAAATTTTGGAGGATATGCTTCGGCTTGTGTGATTGAGTTTGAAGGGAGTTGGGACACACACTTTCCTTTAATTGAATTTGCCTATAACAATAGTTAGCAGTCAAGCATCGGGATGCCTCCATACAAAGCACTTTATGGCAGAAAAGTGTAGAACTCCGTTGTGTTGGGATGAAGTGGGCAAGAGGAAGTTGATTGGCCCAGAATTAGTGCAGCAGATGGAAGAAAAGGTTAAGCTCATTAGAGACAGACTCAAAGTTGCAACGGTTAGACAGAAGTCCTACATTGAACTAAAGAGAAGAGATAATAGGTACAGTGTGGGTTACAAGGTGTTCTTGAAAGTTTCCCCATGGAAGAGGATCATGAGGTTTAGTAGAAAGGGAAAACTAAGTCCTCGCTTCATTGGGTCGTATGAGGTTCTGGGAAGAGTGGGTCCATTGGCATATAGACTTGCATTGCCTCTAGAGTTGGAAAAGATTCACAATGTCTTCCATGTCTCCATGTTGAGGAGGTACAGATCAGACCCCTCTCACATTTTGCCAGTAGAGGAGATCGAAGTGAATCCAGACCTGACATATGACGAAGAGCCCATAAAGATCTTGGCACATGAGGTCAAGCAGCTGAGGAACAAGCAAATACCTCTAGTGAAAGTGCTATGGAACAATCATTCAGGCCAGGAGGATACATGGGAGCGTAAGGAGGACATGAGGAGACAACAACCACAGCTATTCAAAGACTGAGACTAGGTAAATTTCGAGGACGAAATTTATTTTTAAGGAGGGAAGAATTGTAACACCCCGAACCTCCGAGTTATGAATAATACCATTTTTGGTCCGTGACTAATACTATTCAAAGACACCTTGAGGACTGAAAATAAATAGAAAATTAATTGATATATACACAATAAAAATTCAAGTGACCCAAAAATATAAGGACTCATCGAGTATATTGTAAAAGAGGGATTATGACCCGATAAGGGGCATTTTGGTCAATTCACTTTAAGAGTTGATTTTTGACCAAAATGTCAATTTAATTAAACGAAAATAAAATATTGAATTATGAAGAAATATTGAGGGAAAAATTAGAGTAAAAGTGGAAAAAAAATAAAAAGAGACAAAAATCTAGAATTTAAATTCCATTCTTGACCTAATTAAAATTAATGACTTATGGGCTTTTGATAATTAAACTTAATTATTTAATTAAAAAGAAATAAATAAGTATAAAAGAAGACAAGTATCCTTTTTTCCCTTCTTCCATGCCACCACCCATCTTCCCTCTCCCTCTCTTTTCTTTTCTCTTCTTCTCCAATCTTCTTCCACCATTGTTTTCCCTTCTAAGTCTTGATTCACTTCAATTTCCTTCATAAATTCCATAGCCCAATAAAAGAAAACATCAAAGAGATCTTTGATTGAGAGATTAAAAACAAGAAGAGCAAGATTTGGAAGAGATTGGAAGTGGGAAAAATCATCAAGTGAGGTAAGCTCTCTCTTTCATGCTTGATTAACCAAATATGCTTTGAATCAAGTTTGGGTGTGATGAATTTACATGAGAAAGCATGAAATTTCATAAGAAAATGAAAGAAAACATGTATGGAATCTAAACTAGGGTTTTGGCCAAATTGAAGAAAAGTTAGGGTTTGATGTCTTTGAATGAAATTTATGATGAGATTAAGCTTAGTTGAAGTAGTATACATGATTGGGGCAAATAAATTGCATGAAATGTGTATAAATTTAATTATGGGAGATTAGGGTTCATGGGAAAATTGGAGTTTTGGTGCTAGAGAGTGAAATTGGTGTGTGTAGTGTTAAATTATGGTCATTTGAGGTTTATTTAGTTTGAATTGACATTGGGTTGATGAATGGAGGTAATGAAATAGTAGGATTAGGAAAAATTGCAAACTTTAGTGTTTGAAAATTGTGGGATTTGTGCTAGGAAGTGCCATTGATGTGTCAATGCTAAATTATAGTCATTTTGGGTGAATTAAATATGAATTGAGGTTGGTTAGTGGGAATAATTGAAGAAATGAAAAATTTGAACCTCTGAGAATTTGCACACTGAGTTCAGTGTATTTGACAGCCCATAAATTAAGCTACACAACTCCAATTGGTGTAAAACCAATTGAAAATGAAAGTTAAGACATAGGGCTAGAATTTTTATGAAGATACCCTGCTCCGTAAATGAACTTAAGCTATCTGAAATGAGCCTTGAACTTAGAGACAAAATTCTGAAATCTGCAGAATTTGACTATATGAATAGTAAATTTGCATGGCCATAACTCTCTCTAGAAAACTCCGATTTATGCGATTCTTGAACTGATGGAAACCTAAGACATAGTAGAAGATTTCATATGAAGAACTTGAGGCCAAATTATGGACTTAACCCAATCAAATTGCTGAGCAAATTTGAATCACCGAATCTGCAGAATTGCAGATTTATCATATGAACAGTAAAATTTGCATAGCCATAAATCTCTCTAGAAAACTCTGATTTAGGCGATTCTCAAATCGATGGAAACCTAAGACATAGTAGAACATTTTGTATGAAGAACATTAGACCAAATTATGGACTTAACTTGATCAATTTGCTGAACGAAATTGGATCAATAAATCTGCCAGAACTGAATCTGCAGGATGAACAGTGACATGAACAGTAATTGTATTTTGGTCATAACTTGAGCTACACAGCTCTGAATTAGGAGATTCAAAAAGGAAAATAATGTTAAGACCTAAATGAACAATTTTCATGTAGAACACCTCATCAAATTATGATCGAAACTAGGTAAAAATTGGGTTCAAAAATTGGGGCACCAAGCTGTCCTAAAACCAAAATATTCTAAAATTTTCAAAGCTAACTTGGGATGCGTTAGACATGCATGTAATGAGTTCTTGGCAGAAATTGAGATTGGTATTGAGGTATTCTATTTGTGTATTTTCAGTAGAAAAAGAAGTTGGAATAAACAAGGAGAAGTAGGTAACAAGGAAGGAGAATTATTGAAGGTTTGTGCACAACTAAGCTTTTCTTCGTTTTTAAACTTGTAAATTGCTTGGAATGTATTAAATTGAATGAGTTTGCTTTGAACAAGTTTACTTTGACTAAAATATGGTTTTTCTCTTGCATTTAAAAAATTTGGATGTTACCACTTTTATATGGATATTATGATGAATTTAAATGTGTTTATTGGTTTATAAATGCGATTGTTGAGTAGGAAATTTTTGGAAACTGTTTTGAAATCACAGTTAGCATGACAGTCCCTTTCAGAACTTCCTAGTAGTAACGGCTACTTGGGGTTGATAATTGATATTGATTATGTCTTCTATTAATAATGGTTAGTGGGGTAAGACTACATGAGTACTCATTAGCTAGCTAGCCCTTCCCTCATTAATAACGGTTAGTGAGGTTGAGATTGCTTTGTCGTGGTGTACAACACAGCACTGATCGTGAAATTTTGTGTCATGGCATAAACTGTGTGTTGATGTTGGCAACACTAATGCTTTGTAAATTGTGATTTATGAAGTGTGATTTCTCATTTGAAATGTTATTCTAATAAATCGCCTTTATGGACTTAGAACTATTGTGAAGTTTTCATGCTTAAGAAAAGTGTGATTTATTATGCTTTGACAAATTGTGTTTTACCTTAAGTTTTAAAGTTATTAGTTGTGCACCACAGAGTGATATACTCAGCGATAGCTTCTTTATGTTGTCGCAGGTAAGGGAAAGGAGAAGGCTGCCGAGTGAGAGACTTGAAAGCAGCATTTTGGTATTGTTTGTGGGTATTTACGTTAGGTATACCCTTGTGATTCCTTTGGATGTATTTTGTACTTATATATATGGATGTACGGACATTGAGCAGTTTGTATTTAAGAGCATTGCATTGCTATCACATTTTGAGTTTGTAACTATTTTGTATTTTACTTTGAGACTTATGAAAATATAATTTTTGTAATATTTAGTCTATCATTATTTCCAATGAATGTTTACATGGAATTTTAACTATCATCATGCAGTTTTCCACACAAGAATTGATAAGATAAAAAGCTATGATTTGTTTTAAAATCCTTTGTAGCATAACTAATGGGTTATCGGTAGGTGGAGTTCGGTAATTCATTGGGTATGCTACGGGAACATGTTGTGCCTTACAAGGGATAAGGTGTGACAAATGTCCATTAAAAATAAATGATATTAAACTTTGAAAATGCCATGAAAAATGAAATTTTAGGTGTTGTATAAATAAGGCAAAATATAGGGTATAATGTTGAATAAATAAAAGTTTAACATTAATTTAATTTTTCTAATAACTTAGTGGACCACTACCGAGTATCTAAAACATTAAAAAAAACTAGAATTGTCCCACTAACATTCTGCAACACCATTTCTTCCTCAAGTTCTCTCCTTGTTGAATTCAAACTCCCTTCCAAATCACCATTGCCGTTCCATGGTGAGCTCCATGCATCCATGACCCAAGCTCCTAATGGTTAAGCTCCCTTCATTAAACTTGACCACCACACCTTGGGTAGCACTTAGGGAACAAGAAAGAAGGAGTTTGATGGAGTTTTAAGGAAGTCCATAAGAGATAAGTGGCCATTTCTTCATCCTTTCCTTGTTAAACTTTGAGTTAATGTTGTGGTGAGTTGATTTATGGAAGAAGTTTTGAGGTTTGATGAATTATTGGTGATGTATAATTTTGGCAGCCATGAAAGTTAAAATGTTTAACTTGTTGTTTACATGTAAATGATGGGAAAATATGTTGATTAATGTTATAAGATGTTGTAGCCAATGTGCATTAAGTGTTGATCTTGAAGTTGAAGAAAGTATGGGAAACTTTGGTAAATTGAAGCATTTCGGCAGCCTTGAGAAAGTCATGAGGAATGCTTGAATTTATGAAGATTATTTGATGTAATGTGATTTTAGAGTTGCTAAGTATGTATGTAATTTATTAGTGAAATTATATGTAATAATTAGGAATGTTTATGTGTGTACATTATTGGATTTGGACTTTGTGAATTGCGATTACATTTGGTGCATTTTGAAGCTGTTATATTCTATCCAAGTTGACCTATAATGTAAAGAATTGAATGGTTATGGTTAGTGCCAAATGCAGAAAGGTATGGAGAAGTGAAGGTGTAATTGGTAAATGTGTGTTTGGTTTAGTGCTTGAAAGGCATGCAGAGGGCAGTGCACAAATGAGCCTATAACCCTAAGTGTGTGGCTCCAATTGGTATGAGGCCAATTGGCAATGAAAATAGGCACAAAATTTGCCAACTTTCATGAAGAAAGCTTACCTAAATTCTATCCAGAAAGTGACTTGAGAAATGACCAAATCCAGATTAGTGACTTGGAAGCCTGAAAATTGACCATTTGGGCAGCAGTTAGTGTTTTGGCCATAACTCACTCAAAACAGGTCCAAATGACCTGAAATGTTTACCATGAATAGAGTAGACATAGAGCTACAACTCTTATGAAGACACCAAAACCCAAAAATGACTATAAGCAAGTCAAATAGCTTGCACAAGTTTGGGTACTAAAACTGCCAGAACTAAAAGTGACCTAAAATTGACCAAATATTGCACTAAAGGTGCAATCTGTCCAGCTTTAGTAAATTGACCATATCTTGGTCTATACAACTCAGAATGACCTGAAATTTTGCCCAGAGTGCAATAAGACATAGAGCTACAATTTTGCTTCTTTGACCAGAAGCTAAAAACTAAGAGAAATAGGACTTTTTGCTCGACCAATCTAGCACACCAAAATGGAGAACTTGACATTTATATACAATGATTGCTTGAAATAATTTGGCAATGAATGCCGACTTGTAAAAATGGTAAATTGCACTATATTGATAGCATATTGAAATGCAAAATGTGACATATTGGTAACATTAAACCTAATTCACCTAGAGTGCATCAAGGGTCAACATTATTGGTTGAATAAGAAAAATAATAGAATTAAATAAATTAATTATTGAACCTTATTGTCAGAGACAATTTAAAGGAGTAATGAAACACTTTAAATTGTGTGTTTTAGTTAGCAAAGACTCAGGGAAAGGGAAGGAAACACTGAGTCAGGGCCAAGAGATTACATTTCAGAGGTTTGTGCACAACAATTATTTTTTTTGAATTTTCAATTGAAATAAATTATGACAATTTATATGTTATTGTTTTAAATTGTGAAAAATTGTTTGAATGGAAATTTGATGGCTACTTATTGCTTGAAAAATATTGTTAATGATTTGAAACCACATCTATCATGTATATTTGATTGAATTCCTCGCTAGCTTGTCTAGTGGGACGAATTGACTTTGAATTCCCTCTCTGACGGAAGTGTTGAGGTGTGTGTCAGTTGAGGACGAATAGGATGAGTACTCATTTATTTGCTAACTAGCTATGTTATTCCTCACTAGCCATCAGCTTTTGGGACGAATTGGACTATGGAATCATGATTAAGCTGTGTGTGTGATTTATTGATATTTATTGTGATATTGTGAAATAGAGTTTAATTCTTTATGACATTCACAGTCTTTTGAATTTAACTATGATTTTAAGTATCCACAGTTCATATGATTTATGGTTTATGGTTTTAAATTGTATTTTCTTAATGTTGTGCACCACTGAGACATTAGCTCAGCGATAGCTTTTTCATTGCTATCACAGGTAGATAGACGGACAGAGCAGCAGAGTAGGCTGCTTGTGCTACATTTTGAGATTTCGCTCGGTATATTGTGTATACCTTATTTTATAGTTTTTATTGTAATATATGTACATTGTATGTATATATTGTATTAGTCTTGAGCAGTTGTAAACTAAAATTGTAAATTATTTTGGCTTGTTAAAATATTGTGACATCCCTCACCCGACTATAGTGTAGCCGAGCAAGGCGTGCTACAGTCGGTGCCGGAGCACCCTAACTTATCTTACTTTATTTTTTTAATAATTTTGAATTCGTTTAATTTAATATCAATTATTTTTTGGCTGAGAAACCAGTGGAGTTTCCCCTATTTTATTATCGTTTGGCGTATTTCAATATTCACCTGTTTGAAATTCAACAATATCTTAAAATAAAAATCTCATCCATACATTTCCATTCATACTCAATTCATATGTAAACGTTCTCAAATTACAGAAGCAAAATTTTCAAATTTCCTTAATTTACATATCTTTTATCTCAGCTTTTGAAAACACTAGAAAATTGATGTTAAATTGAGTTGGCAAATGTTGAGAAATTTATTGTGTTGAGCTGTTATTAGAGTTTGGGATTGAAGAAATATATTGGAAGTGCTTTTTACAGGTTTTTGAAGAACTGTTTTATTCAAAATATAGATGGCACTCTGCAAAAAGTTTTACAGAAATTATTGATACTTAGATTTGTTATTTGGTTTCACTTCAGTTAAAAATATTTTAATACCTGTCAAAAGTGCTCACCACTGTAAAAAGGAATAAGAAAAGGTTTAAAATTCCTTGTAGTGTATTTAATGGGTTATTAGTAGACGAAGTTTGGTAATTCATTAGGTATACTACGAGATCATGTCATGCCTTACAGAGGGGTAGGGTGTGACAGATATAGACTCTTCAAAATGGATTGAAGCTATGAAATCCAAAATTGATTCCATGCATAAGAACCAAGTTTGGGACCTTGTTAACCCACCTGAAGGTATTGTACCTATAGGGAATAAATGGGTTTTCAAAAAGAAAATTAGTTCTGATGGAAAGGTAGAGACCTATAAAGTAAGGCTAGTTGCGAAAGGGTTTCACCAAAGGCAAGGAATCGACTATAAGGAGACTTTTTCTCCTATTGCCATGCTTAAATCAATTAGGATTTTATTAGCAATAGCTGCATACTATGATTATGAGATTTGGTAAATGGATGTCAAAATAACTTTTCTCAATGGAAACATTGATGAAAACATTTTAATGGACAACCTAGGGATTTTGAATCCCAAGATGGTTCCAAGGTACGCAAACTAAAACGATCTATTTATCGGTTGAAACAAGCTTCGAGGAGTTGGAACATCCGTTTTGATGAAGTCATTAAATCATTTGGTTTTATAAAAAATATGGATGAGCCATGTGTATATAAGAAGGTTAGTGAAAGTGCTATCACTTTCCTTATTTTATATGTAGATGACATTTTATTGATGGGTAATGACATAGATATGTTGACAACTGTCAAGGTATGGTTGTTAAATACGTTCTCCATGAAAGACTTAGGGGGAGGGAACCTATATTTTTAGAATTCTTATCTGTAGAGATAGAGCGAAAAGAATAATTGGTTTATCCCAAAGCCTATACTTGGAAAAGGTATTAAAGAGGTTTAACATGCTTGAGAGGATTATTACCAGTAAGACATGGTATCCACCTTTATAAAGAGATTTCTCCGAAGACACCAGAAGAAAGAGATAAAATGGCCAGGATTCCATATGCTTTGGCTATTGGAAGTTTAATGTATGCAATGTTGTGCACTAGGTCGGATATCGCATATGCTGTTAGTTTGACTAGCAGGTTTCAATCTAACCCAGGTTTGGAACACTGGATAATTGTCAAGAATATCTTTAAGTACTTGAGAAGAACTAAGGATTTGTTCTTGATTTATGGAGATGGTGACTTGTAATTGGATGGCTATACTAATTCTGATTTTCAATTAGATATCGATGATAGAAAGTCTACCTCTGGGTTTGTGTTCATTTGTAATGGAGGTGCAGTCAGTTGGAAGAGTTCCAAGCAGTAGCATCACTGATTCCACTACAAAGGCTGAGTACATTGTTGCATCAGATGGTACAAAAGAGGCTGTTTGGATAAAGAAGTTCATCACAAAACTTGCGGTAGTTCCTTCCATTAAGTTAGCAGTTCCTCTCTACTGTGACAACAATGGATCGGTCATACAGGCTAAGGAACCCCGGTCTCACCTGAAATCCAAACACATAGAAAGGCACTTCCACATTATCAAAGAGATAGTTGGGCAAGGTGATGTAGCCATGCAGAAAATAGCATCAGCCGAAAATCTAGCCGATCCATTCACAAAGCCTATGTCATAAACTCAATTAGACCGATATCTTAAGAAGATGGGTCTAAGATATTGTAATGAATGGCTCTAGTGCTAGTGGGAGATTGTTAGTAGTATGTCCTAAAGCATATCTTTTTGTATGTATCTTGTACACATTTCATTAATAAAAAGGCAAATTCACTTTTCCATTTACATAATTTATTTATGTGTAATTGAAAAGATCCATTAATATTTTGTTAGAAATTCTATTTTTAAGTTGTTAAGAATATGAGCTACAGTATTTCTAGAACAAAGTATCATAAATTGGTTCACAATCGAGGATACTTCATAAAGGAAATGACTTATCTAGAAAGATTGTAATCATGTTTGTTCCCAAGGTATTTATATGAGATATAAATAAGATAGAGCGAAGAGTCTTACGCCACATAACAAACATGATAGGCACTTATACATGATAAGTAGGCCGAACCAGTGACGCTTATGATAAGCACATGAAATTTACTCTTGTATGGGTATATGGGCATGTGTTGACTCCTATTAGTTATATATGGAGATAGGTGTTGATTAAGATGGAATCCGTTACCCTAAGTAAATAGGGATAAAATCCAATGTTCATTTAATTGTTCTTGATGTTTTAAGTTCTTGGCCAGGACAGACAGATTTAGTCAAAAAAGAGTTTCGAGCAAGAAAATCTAATTAATCAAGAAGTGGAATTAAAAGAGAACATAATGTTCATAGCAAATGGGGTTTGACATTAACCATGACTCCAGCTCGAATTGAGATTTTGTAACGAAGATATTCTAGTGTATGGTAATATATGATTAAAGGTTCATTTAAGGTATTCCTTGTTACTGATTAGGTGGCCATGGCATGCCATGCTAGGTGTCAACCATGATCTATGAGATGCCTAAAATGATTTAGAGAAATCATTTATGGTAAGAAAGAGTTCTGATGATATTAAGAGTTAATATCATATCTCATTGCCAATTAGTGATAAGCCTAGTGAGTCACACACATACACAAGTTAATCACCAAGTAAAATGTGATTTAATTGATTAATTAAAGAGTTTAATTGATTAATTAAATAAGTTTGGTTTGCAATGAGATTACAAAGTCCCTAGCATAACTTGAAACCAAATCTAGGTTATTGGATGTATAGTATAAGTTAAAATTATATTTAAAGTGTTTAAATATGAATTTAATTATGAGAAATTAATTAATAGAGATTAATTAATTAATTAATTAATTTATATTTGATATAAATTAATTTAAAGAGGAGAAATTATAATTTTGGATTGAGAACTCAAATTAAAAGTAAGGGCGAATTGGTCTTTTCACATGGTGACATGTGGCACCATGAGATGGTGACACATGGCACCAAATGATCTTGCCACTTGTTTTCCTATGATTGAAGACCACATGTGTCACACCCTACTCCTCCGTAAGGCATAACATGATCTCGTACTACACCTAATGAATTACAGTACTTCACCTACAGATAATCCATTAAATATACTACAAAGGATTTTAAAACAATTTTCGTTCATTTTTACGTTGGTGGGTAATTTTTATCAAGTATTAAAAACCTTTAATTGACACTAAGTCATAAATCAAATTCTCGATTAAAATCTGGTGTTATAAAAAAATTTTCAAATTTCGGCAGAGTGCCAGCTGTATTTTGAGAAAACAGTTCTTCAAACCTGAAAGGAAAACACTTCTAATATATTTTCTCAACCACAACTCCAATACAAATCATTTTCATATCCCAATTCAATACAATCAACTCAATTCAATTTTCAAGCCATACATGGGTTCAAAATTCAAGAGGAAATTTGAATATCATACTCATTAGGATAATAAAATTAATATTACAACAATATACAAGTAAAGAAATTCTCAAATTAAGATTACAATAATTTGATTTCATTATATACTAAAATAATATTACTAGAGTTTTTATACAACTGCTCAAACAATTTACATATATATAATTACATGCATACATCAAACTCTAATGTACAAGGGTATACCTCTAATATACCCGAAGCTAATCCCAATGAGTCTTCATGGCGTAGCTATTAAAAATCTCACTCGACTGCTCTATCTTTACTTTCACCTACAATAGCATACAAAGCTATCGCTAAGTAGTGAACTCAGTGGTGCACAACTATAATTTAAAATATAATATACAATCCTTGCCAAAATTTTAGCAAAGAATTTGGAAATCTTGAAATTCAATCAAAATTACAAAAATCAAAATATTCGTTGCCAATAAAATAAATCATTTGTTAAAAAGGCTCTGCTTAAGAATTTCAATTTATCAAATCATAACTAAACATTTGAAGTAATTCCAATAATTTATGAAAACAAATCTTAATTTCAATAAAATCAATTATACATAACTCTCATTTGAAATCATAATTCTTACTATTCAAAACCAATTCTTCATCTCACTAACTATGCAAGACTAATCCGTAAAGGCCATCTTTGGGGTGATTCTAACTCCCTATGGTCGGGGAGGTCGAATCGTGATTCTAACTCCCTATGGTCGGGGAGGTCGAATCATCGTGCACTGTACACACCACAATAATACAACTTCTAAAAGGGTCAATGAAAAACTTAGATCTAACCTCTAATAAGAGGAGAATCTAAGCCTGTGCACTTACCATGGTAATCAAAACAAAGCTAACTCCATTGTCTCCTCAACAAATGAAAGAGATGGGTAATAACCTAGTCAAGCATCTATAGTGAGATATAAAACAATATAATGAATCTCTTTGTCCTTTTGGTGAGCATAAATCACAAAATAATTCAATTCAATGTCAATTCCAATATCCAATAATTTTTGTGCCCATCACATTTCAAAACATCAATTTGTATTTTTTTTTCCATGTAAATCCCATTTCAATCACAAATTTCTGAAACTGGATTCATTCAATCCATATCAAAAATAAAATTATAACTTAATCATTTTCTCACAACTAAACTCATTTATACCATAACACATTTCAATAATCCTTGAAATAAATTCAATAATTGGTAAACATAATACATAAAGAAACTAAAATCCTTTAACCAAATAAAATATGCAAAACTTTAACAATGTAAAACTAGTTGTGCACAAACCTCTCTGTTAACTAATTTACTCCACCTTTCATTTCTCCTTCGAAGATTCCCATTTTAACTGAAACACATAAATTTAAAGTGCTTCAGTACCATTTCTAATACTTAAATTCCAACAATTTCTTTGCAGACTTATCCTACCTATTACAGTTTATAATTTTGGGTCTTTCACATTTTTACGTGTAGTGGTACTGTTCATGGCACTATTTAAGTCAAAATGTTGACTTTTCCATACTTAATAGGTTTATTAATTCTAATTGCACTCATATACCACATTTTGGGTGTTAATTTTATTGGCATTGATTGCCAATTCAATTTTTAAGTCTCTTAAGAGAAATTGTAAATTTTCAGTTTTGCGTCACTATTTTCTACTGTTCTATTAGTCTGATTACTATGGAAATTTGGCTAAATGTCCTCCATCAAAGTTGTTCCTTATTGTCTTAGCTTTAATTCCCATTTTGAATCACTCCATTTGAAGTTTTGTAGCTCAAGTTTTGCCTATTTTTCTAAGGCTGGCCAGATTGGTTCAAACCCAGAAATTCTGGGCAATTTCTAGGTTTGGCAGTTTTGGTGACCCAAATTTGGGTGACAATTCAACTTGTTTATAGGTAGAATTTGGGTTGGTGTTCTTCATAAAAATTGTAGTGTTATGTCATATCTTTCCAATGGCATAAAAATTAGGTCATTTGGACCTTCCTAGACCAAGTTATAGCCAAATAAACAAACACTGTTCATTTAGTCATTTTTGTATAATGGCAGTGTACCAATTTCGAGTTTGACCTAATTGTTCACTAACTTAGAATCACTTTCTGGGCATGGTTTCTATATAAAAAATGTGTCATTATGTGTCTATTTTTATCTCCAATTGGCCTCACACCAATTGGAGTGGCAGAATTATAGTTTTGGTCCCTAAAAGGGACCTAGGTCAGGCTGTCCAGTAGTGACCCCTCACTAATCTGAATTTGACTTAACTTCTCACCATTCAAACACATTCTAAATTACACCATTTAACCATTTTAAACCTCACTAACTACCTTAATTCAAAGATAATTTAACAAATCAAGGTAGAAAGAAAAACTTGTGAGCAGAATTTTATCCCCTCTTTTCTTCAATTTCTTTCAATTCTTAACCTTCTAATCTCCTTCTTGAGGTTCCATTTGAAGTTTCTATTGTTTTTCACCAATAATTTATGGCTTAATTTGGGTTTAGAAAGGTTGGTAACAAGCTTCCATGGAGAAAATCAAAGAGAGAATTGGGAGAGAAGAGAGGGACAGCTAGGGAGGTTGAAGACAACTTTTCATTTTTCTGTTCTTTTTATGAGTATTTATCCTTAAAATTGACTTGGTCAAATTCTTAATCAAATGGAAAATTAATTTTAAGGTTATGTAGGTGGTGATGGCACCATGATGTAATAATCCTATTTTCTTTTCTTTTTCTTTTTCTCCATACTTCTTAAATTTAATTCTATATTTCAAAATTTTCATTTCTCATATTTTATTGGACAGTTATATCATGAGTCACCTCTACGGGTGAATTGACCAATTTGCCCCTCACCGGTTTGATCCGATTTGCTAATAATACTGTGTTTCTTCCGAACCTTGATCTAATTATTTGATCTGGTTCTCTACCTTTTCCTGTGATTTTCACATTTTCCCTAGCTTCTCAATTTTTCTTAGGCCTGCAGTGAATGCGCTGTACAAATTTAGGATTTTGATTGATCTCACAGCCACTTCTTGGTATGGTCACCTATCGCTGTGACCCCTGGCTAATTTAACCTTTTATGATCTATTTTTCTGATCTATATTTAACATTCTAATAATCACTACTAATTTCTGTTTAGGGCTTTTCTAGGTGACTTAAATATGATTCTAATCCTCTTAATTGTCCGGACCGACACCAGTCACCAGAATAGTGATTTGTACAAGACTATGCATATAGGGGTGTTACATTTCTCTCCCACTTAAAAGAAATTTCTACCTCAAAATTTTGCCCACTGTTAGTCCTTAATCATCCGTATGTGTCATTTTCTCATGTCTCTCTAACATTTTCATGTAGCCTCATAATCTGAATGATGGTCTATAGCATTTTAGCCAATAATATTTACATATCGATTGCTCACCTCATGTGCCAAGTTCCTTATGAGCTTCTGTCATAAGTTAAATTTGAATTCATTTCAATTCTATAGGTAAGCAAATCTATGTGCTCATGGATTCATTCTTTCTCAAACCTCATATAATCCTATGAAGTGAGAACTCAGTTTTTTTTTTCTCTTATGATCTTCTTTTCTTTGAGTCTATGTAAGACTTTTAAATATCTACTACAACGTCTAATTTGTGTGTATAACACTAATATTCTCTTACTATTATTCTATTTAATATTTCGATTCATGTTTCCTTATTGAATGACCATAGTGGTCGTATTAGAATTACTTATCTAGTCATCAGCCATAGATTCATAACTGTTATCTTGTTAACTTTATTTTGAATCTCGGTCTATGTGCCATTTTACACCATCTTGTTTGCTTTGTTTAACTCATTTCTTACTGTTCTATTTGTTTCTTTTTCTATTCCACAACTTAACTTTAATTATTTTGTTCCTCAATCTTATCTTCTTCCTTAACTTGACTATCAAGTCATGATTTAGCACCTCTTATCATCCCTAATAAATTCGTTATACTTCAATAATACTTTGATTTGGTCCTCTAACCATTCTAGTCAACACTTTTACTAATATTCGTAATATTTCTTTGTTATATTTGAGCCAATTATTCCAATTTTCATTTACACCTTTCTTTTATCTATCGATATTCTATAGCTTATTTTTCACTAGACTTTAGGTGAAAAAGCCATAACAATACCGAAATAATTAAAACCCCATATACGAGACCAAATGACCTTGCCCTATCAATGTTATCTTTAATTTATGACGATACCGAAATATATGTCTTATAACAATTACTGACGTATCATAGTTCGGGTTAGATAACTGAGTCAATGACTCTAGCTATCTTGTAGCTATAACCTTTCGATATTCTAACTTTAGAGTTTTAAATCCCTACGTAGGAATTTCAAACTCATTTCCGATAATAAAATTCTATCCTAGCAGAACTCTACCAAAATAGATGCTATTTGTAATTATTCTAATCTTGATGTACTATCGAGTAGTAGGTAGATCTACACAATTATCTCAAGTTAGTACTGTAATCTGCAGCTTACAGTACAAACATCAGGCGCATTGCATAGTTACTACGATACATTCCAATAGACCAAAGTTTCCTATAAATTGTTCCCTTTTCGAATTCACTAATATTTGAAACTTATTCTGATTACAATATCCATTAACAATTATTAGTAGTAATATCTTTGCCCTCATCTAGAGCAATTATATTACTGTAGCTTACTTTAAGGTCCTCTTGCCTTATATTAGGTAGGCTCACTAATTAGCTTTATAATGTCTTGTATGCTAGCAAATACTCTTCGCTGCCAAACTCTTCTAAAACTAATGTCAATCATACTTATTATCATAGTTTATATCCTAAAGGACTAGTGACTAATACATCAAAATTTATTCCCATGCAAAGGAATAGCAACAGAACATATAATTCTAACACTAACACACAAATAAGTAGTGCTGGGATCAAATAATAACTAATTATTTCTTCCAAAAATTAAAAACTTACCAGCAGCTACATCCGAAGTTTCTGCTCTTTCTCCTTGGTGCATAGTGGATGCTCTAACTGGTGCGCTACTATATTCGGGTTAGATTCACTGTGTTATGGTTGTGAGGAGTACCAACTCTATTTTTATCTCGGCCCTGACCAACTGTATATGAACTTCGAAGAGTAGGTCGATGTGCTCTAGTACAATCTCTAGCAAAATGTTCAAGCTTTCCACAATTGTAATAGGCTCCAGTGGCCTTACGACAAATACCCCCATGTAACTTGCCACATACCTCACACACACGGATAGGGTAGTAACTTCTGATTCTTTACCGACTAGTTTTCGATTGCTTTTGCCCTGAAGATCCGCCTCTGTCATATCCATGAGTTCGGGGTTCCTCAAATACTTTTCTCTTTCCTACACCACTACTCAGACTCTGACCCATAGGTTTCTCCCTCTTCACTATTTCATATTGCCCTTTTGGGGGATGGGTCTGTATTTGGGCTTGAGCTGACAGACTATCAGCCATTTGTTGAAAGAAGGTGGCCTGTTGCTGGGCCATTTATGCGGTAATTTATACTGGTGGAACTGGTATAGTCAGGCCTTCGACACTCTGAGGAGCTAAGGCCTCCCCTTGTGCCTCAACTGTAACTGGTTGTTCTACTGTTTTATCTCCCTCTTCCATTTCTATTCACAAAATCTTCTTTTCCCGAGACAACCTACACAAGGAGATTTCTCTCCATTAGTTCATATTTATGATGTAAATGTACTATATGTATCAAATATTTGAGTAGTTGTATTTACCGATAAAATATTTCAAATTCATAGTTCAAAATTTACTTTAAAACCATTGCTCTGATACCACTAAACATGTCACACCCTATTCCTCCATAAAGGCATAACATGATCCCGTAGTATACCTAATGAATTACCGTACTTTGCCTATCGGTAATCCATTAAATATAGTACAAGGGATTTTAAAACAATTTCTGTTCATTTTTAAGTTGGTGGGTAATTTTTATCAAGTATTAAAAACCTTTAATTGACACTAAGTCATAAATCAAATTCTCGATTAAAATTTGGAATTACAAAAATTTTTCTAAATTTCGGCAGTAATGTGCCCATGCAATATTATTATATATTCAAGGCATGCCCATGCATTATTTATAATTGTTAGTGGTATGCCCTAGAGCATATCATTTTATATGTATCTTGTCCATATTTTATTAATAAAAGGCAATTTCACTTTTTCGTTTGCATAATATATTTATGTGTAATAGAAAAGGTTCATTAATATTTTGTTAGAAATTCTATTCTTAACTTGTTAAGAATATGAGTAACAATATTTCTAGTACAAAGTATCATAAATTCGTTCACAATCGAGGATACTTCATAAAGGACATGACTTATTCAGAAAGATTGTAATTATGTTTGTTCCCAAGGTATTTATATGAGATATAAATAAGATGGAGTGGTGAGTCTCATGCCACATAACAAATATGATAGGCACTTATACTTGATAAGTAGGTCGAACTAGTGATGCTTATCACAAGCACATGGAGTTTACTCTTGTCAATGTATTGTCATATATCATATCAGTGCATATAATCTTTAGACCTGAGATAACACAGTTATCTTGTATATAAGTGGTTTGAGTTTGATACTGCTTTCATACTTGTAATGTGTATGGGTATATGGGCATGTGTTGGCTCTTACTAGTTATATATGGAGATAGGTGTTGATCAAGATGGAATCCATTACCCTAAGTAAATAGGGATAAAATCCTATATTCATTTAATTATTCTTGATGTTTCAAGTTCCTAGCTAGGACAAATAGATTTAGTCAGAAAAGAGTTTCTGACAAGAAAATCTAATTAATCAAGAACTAGAATTAAAAGAGAACATAATGTTCATAGCAAATGGGGTTTGACATTAACCATGACTCCAGCTCGAATTGGGATTTTGTAACAGAGAGATTTTAGTGCATGGTAACATATGATTAAAGGTTCATTTGAGGTATTCCTTGTTATTGATTGGGTGGCCATGGCACGCTATGCTAGGTGTCAACCATGGTCTATGAGATGCCTAAAATGATTTAGGCAAATCATTTATGGTAAGAAAGAGTTCTGATGATATTAAGAGTTAATATCATATCTCATTGCCAATTAGTGCTAAGCCTAGTGAGTCACATACAAACATAAGTTAATCACCAAGTAAAATGTGATTTAATTGATTAATTAAAGAATTTAATTGTTTAATTGAATAGGTTTAGTTTGCAATGAGATTGCAAAGTCCCTAGCATGACTTGAAACCAAATCTAGGTTATTGGATGTATAGTATAAGTTAAATTTATATTTAAAGTGTTTAAATATGAATTTAATTGTGAGAAATTAATTAATAGAGATTAATTAATTAATTTATATTTGATATAAATTGATTAGAAGAGGAGAAATAATGATTTTGGGTTGAGAACTCAAAATTACAATATAAGGGTAATTTGGTCGTTTCACATGGTGACATGTGGCACCATGAGATAGAGACACATGGCACCATATAAACTTGCCATTTGTCTTCCTATCATGCAAGGTGATCAAAGTCAAGATTAAGTCTAGCTTTGACACTTGGTTTAATGAGATTAAGTTAATTAAAAATAAGATGCAATGTGGTGATGACATGTGGCAAGTGAGTTAGGGTTTGACCTAAGTATATAAAGAGAGGTTATAAAGAAAAATCAGCCCACTAACTCTTTTCTCTCATATGGGACGGCAACAAGAAGTCTCCCTCCCCTTTTTTTCTTTTCTCACTTGATTCAAATAAAAATCCCTTGATTTATTTGAATTAAAATTACTAGGAATTATTTCTAGTGTCCTATACACACATATAATCTTTCTAAAAGCAAAACCCCAAAACATAATTAGTTGGCAAAGGCTTGAGAAGCAAAATTGGGGGCTACCATTGGTGATCTTAGTGTGGACAAGCTAGAGGGACAACACTTGGGGTCTTAGGAGCTTCCTAAAAGTGTCAATTGTATCCATATTGCATCAAACAGGTTAGTGCCCAAATTCCTCTTTCAAACTAGGGTTTAATTGAATTAATTTGTTAATACACAATCTTAAATGGCAAATGAAGATCCCAATACATATTAAAAGTGTTTTAATATGCAATTGAGCATTAAAATTAATTAGGCACATAAGAGATGTGGCATGATGCATGAAACCCTAGAAGAAAAATTTTGAACTTGCTCCTTCAATAAGTACATGTATATAGTAATTATTAGGCACGCCTTGTGTTGCATTCTTATTTAATGAAATTGATATGGGTGTCACCTTAGGATAATTTGGAGGTGTGTGCGTGTGTTGGTGCGTATGGCGTGCTACTGGATATGGGTAGGATGGGCAGATTGGCTAAAGCTAGTCTTGCTAGGGCTCGATCCTTTTTGGATAAGTCGGGGTGAGTACGTCTTTGAGTTGATCTCACTAACCTTCACATTTGGATTATTAAGAGAAAGTCAAGCTCGAGTTGATCTCATTTGGTAAGCATGGATTAAGAGAGCTATGTAGGAATTAACTCTCATATGTATACATATGTTGAAGTGACATACAGGTGTGTAAGTGCTCTAAATTATTCTTTGTGTGAATATTATTTGAATTTGGTTGAATACATTGGTATTTATTGCATTTCATCTTTAGGGATGCATTAGTTTTAGGTAGTTATAGAAATTATATTTAAAATCAATATCTTACTTTATGAGTCAAACGCTCACTTCTGTTTGCCCTATTTTTTCAGGCTACAAGAGGATCTTTCTATTTTTGTGAATAATCTGCCTTTTTTCTTGTAGGTTTAGTAAAAAAAGTTTAATTGTGTTTTTATTTTCCTTATTTTTGTTCTAGAACTCCTCATGTATCAGCAGTGTAATATTTACTTAGATTTGTAATAACTAAATTCTAGGGTTGTAATTTATATATATGAATGCGCATGGACACATGGGATGGATAGTTCTGAGGATGAGGGAGCTGAGCTCTCATTTGATTATGTGTTTGATTGAGGATTGTAAGGGTGAGCTGAGCTCCCCAATTTGATATAATTTGTGTTCACAGGACGGGTGAGCTAAGAACTCACCACTGGATAGTCCAATTTATGGTCGGACTCTGTCTGTTTATGTTTAATCTAAAAAAAACTAATGTCCTATTATTTGTTTTAGGTGCCACTGAGATCTTGCCTTTTGTGGATGCAGATTTGAAGAGGACAGTTCTAGGGTTACTGAGAAAACCAAAGGAAATCTGTAACAGTAAATAGATGATCATTTCTTGCTTTTTTTAATAATATATTTATCTTATGGTGATGATGACGTAATAAACATTTTCTCCAATTTGTTCTGCAATGTTTCTTTTTTATGTATATATTTCAATTCTCATGTATGCTTAGGGGTATTATTCAAGAAGCTTTTTTAAACTGAGAATTTGGGTATTGTATCAGTAGCTTAAATATATAAGTTATACATTTTTAGGTGTTTAAAGTGTTTTAGTTTTCCAAATTGATGAAAGGAAAAAATTTCTAAAATGTTAAAGTTTGGCAATGAGGAACTAAAAATTTCACCATGTTAATAAAATTAATGCGAAGACATAGAATCGAGTTAATTGCTCTCCATTTCATTATAACTTAAAAGTGCTAAACTTCAGAGCAATGGCAAACAAAAGTTCATTATAACTTAAAAATTTTCATAAATTCATAGGTCATATAGTTAAATTATAAATATTATCTAAAAAAATAAAAATGATTATATTTAAAAAAGTTGTATTAAACCACATATATACACGAAGTTAATGGTTTAAATACTACATTGAATCTGTAATTTGAAACTAACTGATTGGTTGTAATAATTGGTACACCTGTATTATATAGATATTTTTAAGCACATTTGTACAACATTTCATAGCATTTAGATAGGTAATTTCATGCATAATCATCAAATTCATTAACTTTGTAAATTTCATTACTCTGCACTGAATTCTATGTTTTCTGCATAATTTCAGGTGTTTTGAAGGAGTTCCAAAGCATAGGAGTAAAGAAGAAAGCTTGGAAAAACTCAAGAAGAAGAGCATTGTTGCTAATACACTTTACACGGGTTGTCTAAATATACCACAGACTCGTGCAACTTACTGTTAGGAGAAAACCAAAGAAGTCAAAGAGGAAGCACAGTACACGGGCCATGTAACATGACCCGTGTGATACCCCTTACCCGTCTACAGTGTAGCCGAATAAGATATGCCACTCAGTATATCTATCTCACTAATTTTTACCCTTCCTTAATTTATTTCTTTATGGTGATGAAATGCAATTTGTGAAATTTGACTCATTTAAGTTATTTATTGAAATTATAAATTCATTTGAGGTTCCGAAAATTTTATAGAAATTCTGGCAAAGCACCGGCTAAAAATGGAGAAAATAGTTCTTCGGAACCTATGAAAAACACTTCCAATACATTTTCAATCATTCTCAAACTCCATTATATCAACATAATCTCAATATTTCTCATCAATTCTTCTATTTATCATTCATTCATTTCATATGATAATCATGTACAAATCATAAATAAATACTACATTTTCATTTATAAACACAAATTGCAAATATTTGCATTAATACCAAAATATATTACATGAGTTTCAACTATACATGAGAAAATAAAAGTTTAATTACAAGATACAAACAGTACAAAATACCAAAATGGGACCTAGTGTCCTACTAATACACTGAAGTCTGTGAGGTGACACGGAGACTATGCAGATATGTGAGCAAGCCTCACCCAATTTGTGGTCTGCTGGGTTCTCTGTCAGTCTCTCCTGAACCTACGCATGGCAAAGAGCAACACGCTAAGCAATAATGCTTAGTGGTGCCAATAATAAAATAAAAAGAACTAAAAGAAAGTAAATATGTAGTGCATATATTGATGTCTCATGCAGACAAATTTTTTTTTTTGGTAAATAATTGTAGTTTATTTATTTGGTACTTGTTATATCAATTATTTCATTAAATTTATCCACTTCCATTTTTTATTATCCAAGTAACCTATACTAGATGACTGGACTTGATAAACGGATAAACTGGCACTGGGTACCAAGTACCTCAGGTTGTCACAACATCGGTCACGTATGTATCTCCCAGTGTGCAACAAAATATCTAATGAGCTGTAATAATTATTAGGCACAAGGCTAAGTATCACCTTAATATCAGAATGGCTAAAAGTCATAGAATCACAGAATGACATGATGCCATGTGCAGTACTGCTAACTGAACCCTATTGGCTTGCCAACCTATCCAAACCAATCCTAGTAGGTGTACTAGGGCACATTACAAAATTATTTCTTGAATATTTGTACTTAATATGTAAGGTTATTATTCATTTGATCATTTAAGTCAAAATATTGACTTTCTCATATATAATAGTTACATGAATTCTAATTACATAAATTTACCACATTTTGGTTCCCAAAAATGTTGGCATTAGTTGCCAATCAATACTTCTAACCAATGGAAAATAAATAAAAAATTTCAGTTTTTGGGTGCTAGAGTTCACTATTCTATTAGGCCATTCTAAAGTGAGAATTTGGCCAAATGTTTTCAATCAAAGTTGTTCTTTATTGTGTCTAGTTACATTTCACTTTTTGAATCACCCCATTTGGAGTTTTCTATCTCAAGTTATGGCTATTGCACCATAACTGGTTAGATTGCCTTTACCTAGAATTTCTAGGCAATTTTGATTCTGCCAGATTTGGTAGTTCAATTTTGGCTAGCAATTTCATTTAGTTAAGTCAAGAATTTGAGTTTGTGTTTTGCATAAAAGTTATTCTAATTTGCCTAAGCTTTCCATTGATATAAATTTCAGGTCAATTGGACCTTTCTACACTAAGTTTTGACCAGATGAATGAACACTATTCATTTGGTTATTTTGCCCAGGCAAAATTGGTACTACTCGGATTTGGTCAATTTTTAGGGCATCCTAAGTTTGGTTTCTAGATAGGTTTCCTTCATCAAAGTTGTGTTATTATGTGTCTAATTTCATGTCCAATTGGCCTTGCACCAATTGAACCTACACAACCCAAGTTATAGCTACCCAAACATGCTGGACTCACATCCAGACCTGCAGGACACTCAAGGCAGCACACCCAGCCTCAATTCCCATGGCACAATTCACTTCAATTCCTACTCAAACATAACCAAATGGTCACTAATTGACCATTAGAATTTCCTTTCACCAATACATGAACAAACCCTAGGTTTTTCCCAAACCCTAACTCCAACAATTTCAATTCTCTATATACATACAATCCATGAATTAAAATACAAAAATCATATTCAATGGCAGCCAAACACAACTATTATGCAATCAAATTGGCACAAGCTTGCAAAACTTTCCTTTTCTTTCTTCTTTTTGCTGGCTAGAGAGAGTTTAAGGGGTGAGGAAAAATTTTAGTGAAGAGATTGAGGGATTTTGAGGTGAAATAGAGTGGGGTATAAAGCTTGATAAAGCTTTAATGGTGGAAATGGGTAAGAGATGGGTTTCGGCTGGGTTGAGAGGTAAGGGATAACAGATTTTTCTTTTGTAATTTCAGCCCATTTTACTCTTTTTAAGTTAGCTTATCTAATGGTGATTGGTTGGAACAATTTTAATTGCATCACTTGATGTCATTATTTGATTTTAATGTCCATTTAGTTTATTTTTCTTTCTTTTCCTTACTACTCCATTTTAATTTCATTTTTAGCAATGTTTATTCATATTTTATGTTATATAATTTATTTACTAAATTGGACAAGTTGGTCAAAAATCATCTTTAGAGATGAAATGACCAAAATGCCCTCCGTTTGGTTTAACGAGCTAAAACTGTGTGTACCAATTGAAAAATTTTTCTAAACCTTTTCTTAGCATTCTAATGCCATAGAAACCTCAATGACTCTTCTCTGGAGTCCCAAATATTTATGTCATGAATTTTTCCCTGGTTTTAGGGCTTCTAGCTGTGAGGACCGCAACTTCCCACTAGGTTACCCATCACTAGGGCACTGACTCATTTAACTTTGTTATATTTTATTCCTAAAAGTTTTTCTACATTTTTCTTATTAATATTTGAGTTAATTATGGCTCCTCACTTTAGTCTAAATATTTTTCCAGATATTCTAACTTTCCGAACCTACACCGGTCACCAGAACAGTAGAATGTACAAAATTGCTACAGCAAGGGTGTTACAACTCTTCCCCTCTAATTTAAATTTTGTCCTCCAAATTTAACTGATGCAAACAGTTGAGGAAACTATTGCCTTATCGTCTCTTCACTTTCCCAAGTTGCCTCCTCAGTATCATGGTTCCTCTAAAGTATTTTCACAGTTGAATCTGCTTATTCCTCAACTCTTTCACTTCCCGAGCCAGGATCCGTATGGGTTCTTCTTCATATGTCAAATCTGGTTGTACATCAATTTCTTCCATGGAGATGATATGTGAAGGATCTGAGAGGTATCTTCTTAGCATAGATACATGGAACACATTGTGGATCTTGTCCAGCTCTAATGGCAAAGCTAGCCTATAGGCCATTGGTCCCACACATTCAATGATTTCATATGGGCCAATGAACCTAGGGCTCAACTTACCCTTTCTTCCAAACCTTAGTACCTTCTTCCATGGTGAGATTTTGAGAAACACCTTATCTCCAACTTTATATGCTATCTCTTTTCTCTTCAGGTCGGAATAGGATTTCTGTCTGTTAGAGGCAACCTTCAAGTTGGCTTTGATTAAGTTTACTTTCTCCTCATTCTGTTTCACCAGGCCTGCCCTACCAGTTTGTCTTCGCCCAATTCAGTCCAACACACTAGAGTTCTACATTTCCTCCCATACAATGCTTCATATGGGGCCATTTGGATGCTAGTTTGATAGCTATTGTTGTATACAAATTCTGCAAGTGGGAGGTATCTATCCCAACTTCCCTCAAACTCAATGACACAACTCCTCAACATATCCTTAAGGACATAACATATATTTCATGTTATTATTATCATTTTAGTTCAATAGTTGTATTAATTCAATTGGTTTCAATGTTTACCTGGATTACTCTTTCTGATTACCCATCCATCTGAGGATGGAAAGCTGTGCTAAAGTGGAGTTGCGTACCAAGGATTCATGCAACTTCTTCCAAAATCTCGATGTAAACCTTGGGTCTTGATTAGATATGATGGAAAGTGGAATTCTATGTAGTCTAACTATCTCACTGATATACAATTCTGCTAACTTCTCCAGGAAGTAGTCAGTCCTAACTGGCAGAAAGTGTGCTGACTTCGTCAATCTATCTACTATCACCCGTACTATATCATGCTTCTTTTGGGTGAGAGGTAGACCACTAACAAAATCCGTGGTGACCCGATCCCATTTCCATTCAGGTATGCATATAGGCTGTAGCAAACCCGATGGAACTTGATGGTCTGCCTTGACTTGCTGACATGTCAAACATTTAGTCACATAGTCAGCTATGTCCTTTTTCATACTAAGCCACCAATAATGAAGCTTCAGGTCATGATATATTTTTGTACTTCCTGGGTGCATAGCATAAACACTGGTGTGTGCCTCTTTTAGAATACTGGCTTTCAATTTTCCATCATTTGGTACACATACTCTTCCTTTGTAATGCAGACCCCCATCTGCTTTCACCTCACAATCAGTTGCCTTCCCTTCCGAGATTTTACTCATAATAGCCTTTAGCTTCTCATCTACCTTCTGCCCATCTAAAATCTGCTGTAGCAGGTTTGGCCTCACTTGCAACTCAGCCAGAATAGCTCCATCTCGTGCCAAAGATAGATGGGCATTCAATGATCTCAAAGCTATGATGGATTTTCTACTCAAAGTATCAGCAACTACATTTGCCTTCCCAGGATGGTAGTCTATCACACAGTCATAGTCCTTCAGGAACTCAATCCATCGCCTTTGTCTAAGGTTGAGCTCCTTCTAGATTGGCAAATATTTTCAGACTCTTGTGGTCTGTGTAAATATAACACTTTTCACCATGCAAGTAGTGCCTCCATATCTTCAGTGCGAAGATAATTACTGCAAGTTCTAGATCATGGGTAGGGTAGTTCTATTCATGTGGCCTTAGCTGTCTGGAAGCATAAGCGACCACCTTCCCCTCTTGCGTCAATACATACCCTAACCCATTATGTGAGGCATCACTATAGACCACAAAATCCTTTCCCGACACTGGTTGTGTTAACATTGGTGCCTCTGTCAACATAGCCTTCAATTTCTCAAAATTGGCCTGACACTTGTCATTCCAGTCAAATCTGACATTCTTGTATAACAATTTGGTCATTGGAGCAGCTATTAAAGAAAATCCCTTCACAAATCTTCTGTAATACCCAGCTAACCCCAAGAAGCTTCTGACCTCAGTTGTATTTCTGGGAGGTTTCCATTCCATCACTGCTTCTATTTTCTTGGGATCCACTCTAATCCCATCAGCTCACACTATGTGTCCAAGGAATGCAATCTCATTCAACTAGAAGTCACACTTGGACAACTTAGCATACAGCTTATTTTCTCTCAAGGTTTGCAAAACAATCCTCAAATGTTCATCATGTTCTGCCCTGGTCTTGGAATACACCAAAATATCATCAATAAAGACCACTACGAACCGATCTAGGTATGGATGGAAGATATGGTTCATAAGGTCTATGAATGCTACTGGTGCATTTATTAGGCCAAAGGGCATCACCAGGAACTCATAATGCCCATACCGGGTCCTGAATGCAGTCTTTGGCACATCTGCATCCTTCACCCTCAACTGATGATACCCTGATCTGAGATCAATTTTAAAAAATACTCCTGCACCCTTCAACTAATCAAACAGATCATCAATTCTAGGCAACGGATACTTGTTCTTCACAGTCACTTTATTCAACTATCGGTAATCGATGCATAACCTCAAAGTCCCATCCTTCTTCTTTACAAATAGCACTGGAGCTCCCTATGGTGACACACTGGGGTGTATGAGCTATGAACAATAACTCCTGCAACTGGATTTTCAGCTCCTTTAACTCAGTAGGTGCCATCCTATAAGGAGCAATAGAGATTGGTGTTATACCTAGCAATATTTCAATAGCAAATTCAACTTCCCTTTCTGGTGGTAAACCAGGCAATTCTTCAGGGAACACATCTGGGAAGTCTTTTACTGTGGGTATGTCAAACAGATCTAGCTTAGCCTGCCAAGTATCCACTACATGTGCTAGGTAGGCTTCACAGGCTTTTTCTCATCAGTTTTCTTGCATCAGGCTTCATAGCTATCCACCACATGAATGAATACTATTCATTTGGTCATTTTGCCCAGGCAGAATTGGTGCTACCTGAATTTGGTCAATTTTTAGGGCATCCTAAGTTTGGTTTCTAGACAGGTTTCCTTCATCAAAGTTGTGCCATTATGTGTCTAATTTCATGTCCACTTGGTCTTGCACCAATTAAACCTACACAACCTAAGTTATAGCTGCCCAAACATGCTGGACTCACATCCAGACCTGCAGGACACTCAAGGCAGCACACCCAACCTCAATTCCCATGGCACAATTCACTTCAATTCCTACTCAAACATAACCAAATGGTCACTAATTGACCATTAGAATTTCCTTCACCAATACATGAACAAAACCCTAGGTTTTTCCCAAACCCTAACTCCAAAAATTTCAATTCTCTATATGCATACAATCTATGAATTAAAACACCAAAATCATGTTCAATGGCAGCCATACACAACTATTATACAATCAAATTGGCCCTAACCTTGTTGGAGCTAACTCCTAATCTTTCAAAACCTTCCTTTTCCTTCTTTTTTTTGCTGGCTAGAGAGAGTTTAAGGGGTGAGGAAAAATTTTAGTGAAGAGAGTGAGGGATTTTGAGGTGAAATGGATTGGGGTATAATGCTTGATAAAGCTTTAATGGAGGAAATAGGTAAGAGATGGGTTTCGGCTGAGTTGAGAGGTAAGGGATAATAGATTTTTCTTTTGTAATTTCAGCCCATTTTACTCTTTTTAAGTTAGCTTATCTAATAGTGATTGGTTGGAACAATTTTAATTGCATCACCTGATGTCATTATTTGATTGTAATTTCCATTTAGTTTCTTTTTCTTTCTTTTCCTTACTATTCCTTTTTAATTTCATTTTTAGTAATGTTTATTCATATTTTATGTCATATAATTTATTTACTAAATTGAACAAGTTGGTCAAAAATCATCTCTGAAGATGAAATAACTAAAATGCCCTTTGTTTGGTTTAACGAGCTAAAACTGTGTGTACCGATTGAAAAATTTTTCTAAGCCTTTTCTTGGCATTCTAATGCCATAGAAACCTCAATGACTCTTCTCTGGAGTCCCAAACATTTATGTCATGAATTTTCCCCTAGGTTTAGGGCTTCTAGCTGCGAGGACCGCAACTTTTCACTGGGTTACCCATCACTAGGGCACCGACTCATTTAACTTAGTTGTATTTTATTTCTAAAATTTTTCCTACATTTTTCTTATTAATAATTGAGTTAATTATGGCTCCTCACTTTAGTCTAAATATTTTTCCAGACATTCTAACTGTCTAGACGAACACCAGCCACTAGAACAGTTGAATGCACGAAATTGCTATAGCGAGGGTGTTACAACCCGTGTAACCTAAGGAGACCCATGTAAGATTCTGCCTAGTAAAGCTTGAAGAATTCCCAGAAGAACAACAGAAGACGGGCCATGTAATTTGACCCGTGTAACTAGCCAAGATCTGTGTAATCTTCTGACCAAATATGACATGTAGCCTTCAAGTTCCAGTAAGTTACATGGCCCTGGGCCGTGTATCAGCTGATAACCAGTTTCCTAATTTGATTCCAGTTCTAGTTTTTACACTCAAAATAGACTTCTGATGCCTTTAGGACTCTAAAAACCTAATGCTAGGACATTAAATATAAATAGAAGCAGTAGAAAACAGACAAAGGATCACGAATCTGATCACCGATCTTCATATACACATCTTCATCATTCTCTACAAGCTGTTTTGAAAAAAAGTGAATTAGCATTAAAGAAGAGCCCTCAGTAGAGGTCCCACAAGTTCAAGGCTGCAGAGAATTCTCTTTGGTTCTTTTGTTCTATTTCTTTAGGCTGCTTTTATGTTTTTTTATTTTACTTTTGTTATGTTTTCTAAACTCACTATGAGTGAGTAGTTTCTTTATTCTGGAATTAGGAGAGTAATGCTTGTAATCATTATTATGGACAAATATTGAGTTTTATCTATTGGATTTGAGTTTTGTTTTTTTATTTAATGTTTTGTGTTCTTAATGCATGCTATGTGCTAGTACCCACTTAGACATGATATAAGATACTAATTGAAGAACTGAAAGGTGAAAGCTAGTATTAGAAAATCAAAATATTGAACTTAGGAAATCTGACCTAGAGATAGGCTGAAATCCTTCGTGGAATTCCATAATTAATCATAGATCTTAAAGGGTTTTTATTAGAACTAATCGCCAATGAAAGTAGGGTTTAGCTCTAATTGAAATACACCTTAGGTGCTTTGAAAGACGACTTAGGATACCCTAAGATTAATTTCCATCAAAGCAAAGATCCTCAATCCAATGAATAGACAAGATCGAATCCATAATAAGATTAAAGTGTGAAATCTTAATTTTGGAATTGTTTTAATCGATTGTTTCATTTCAAGTTCATTGTTCTCTTAGTTTTTAGCACTCAAGATAAATTAGATTCACGCTCCCATTATATTCGGTAGCCTAGACAATCATAATTGCCGTGTAACTTGGTACTTGCTAATTAAATTCCTCATGGGATGATACTCTACTCACTACTTTATTACTTGTTAGCGATCCATGCACTTGAGGGGTTGTAAAACCGGCAAATAAGTTTTTAGCACCGTTGCTGGGGAATTTATTCCTAGTAATATTAAGCGATAGGCAATTTAGCTGATTTAGGCATTTACATTTACTATTTAAATTTATTTAATTTGTTTTTATTCTTTTACTTTCTCCCAAGTATTTGGTTTGGTACATGACCAGAACAAAATTGGAGGAAGAGATTTTGGAATTCGATCCCGAGATAGATAGGACTCTAAAAACCATCAGGAGAGAAAGGAAACACCAAGAATAAGATCAACAAATTTTAGAAACTCCAGTCATGGCCGACAAGAACAACTAGCCAAGACCCTTGAGGGACTACGGAGCCCTATCTATCCAAGGATTCTAGCCCAGTGTTACAAGACCCACAGTGGAGGCCAATAATTTTGAACTCAAACTGGCAAGGCTCTAAATGATTCAACAGACCCAGTTTGGAGGTTCAACTACAGAAGATCCACGCTACCACCTCCAGTGCTTTCTTGCCTTATGTGACACATTTAAGATGAATGGAGTCTCTGATCAAGCTATAAGACTCAGAGCATTCCCATTCTCCCTTTAAGATAAAGCAAGGAAGTGGCTACTTTCTCAACTAGCTGGAACATTCATCACTTGGGAAGACCTCTCACAAGCTTTTCTAGCAAGGTATTTCCCACCTATGAAGACCGCAAAGTTGAGGGTTAAACTCAACACCTTTAGGCAAAAGGAAGGTGAATCACTCTATGATGCATGGGAGAGATATAAAGACTTACAGAGGGAATGTCCACCATGGCATAGAAGATTAGCTCCTAGTTCAGAATTTCTATAAAGGGTTATTGCCCTCTACAAGGAGCACAGTAGATTTAGCTGCGGAAGGAGACTTAATGGAGAAAATAGTAGCACAAGCCCTTGAACTTCTGGAAAAGGTCACTTATCACAACTATGAGTGGTCAAATGAAAGGGGAGATACAAGGAGACTAGCAGGGATCCTGGAAATGGATGCCCTAAGCATGATAAATGTTCAGTTTGACCAGCTCACCAAAAGGCTTGACAAAATGCAAGCCACTGGTATAGGGATGAGCAACCAGCACTGCGACAGCTGTGGAGGAGGGGTTTATGACTTTAGAATGCAATAACTTCAATGAACCCTCTATAGAACAGCTAAACTATGTGAATAATGGAGGAAACTTTAACCAGAGGTAGCTCAACAATCCATATTCAAACACTTACAACCCTAGATGGAGAAACCACCTTAACTTCTCACGATCCAACTCACAGAATTCCATGAATAAGAAGTAAGGGTACAGACCACCAGCACCCCCAGATTTTCAGAACAGAGGATAAAACCTTGCACAGCCTCCACTACCTCCTCAACCCCAACAACCTGAACCAAAATTGACTATGGAATCCATGATGGAAGGCTTCCTAGCAACCCAACAATAGCAGAATGAAATGACAAAACAATTAGCTTCTAGAATGGACTAACTAGCCACCCACAATAAGATGCTTGAAAACCAAATTGCTCAGTAGGCAAGTTCTTTAAGCAAGGCTACTGCTAAATTGCCAAGTCAACCAGAGATGAACCCTAAAGAGCACTGTAAGGCAATTATCTTGAGGAGCGGTAGAACATTAGAAAAACAACCATCAGAGGAAAAATCAACTGAGAAAACCTCTGATGAATCTGATAATCAAACAGAGGAGAAGGAAGAAGAGCTAAAAAGGAACAGGAAGGGGAAACAAAGAAGAAAAAGGAGTTACCAGAGCCATATCGACCTCCTCTATCTTTTCCCTAGAGATTCCAGAAGGCTAAACTGGATAAACAGTTTGGAAAGGTTTTAGAAGTTTTACAAAAACTCTACAATAACATTCCCTTCATAGAAGCACTTTCTCAGATGTCATCCTACGCTAAGTTCCTTAAAGAAATTCTTTCAAAGAAGAGAAGGTTGGAAGACTATGAGACTGTTGCTCTTATAGAGGAATGCAGTGCCATATTGTAAAACAAGCTGCCACCAAAGCTCAAGGATCCAGGGAGCTTCTCCATACCTTGTCTTATAGGCAATATGAAAATAGACAAGGCACTCTTTGATCTAGTGCAAGTGTGAGTCTGATGCCTCTATCAATATGTCAAAAGCTGGATGTAGGAGACCTCAAACCCATAATAATTTCGCTGTAATTGGTTGATCGATCTGTCAAGTACCCGATTGGCATCCTAGAAAAGATCTCCATCAAGGTGGAAAAATTCTTCATTCCTGTTGATTTTGTTGTCTTGGAAATGGAAGAGGATGTCCAAATTCCTATCATCCTGGGAAGGCCTTTCTTGGCAACTGCCAAAACTATCATAGATGTTAAGAATGGGCGGTTAACTCTCAAGGTAAGAGATGAAGAAGTGGAATTAAACCTGTTCAGAGCAATAAAGCATAAACTTGAACCTAATGAATGCTTAAGAGTTGACATAATTGACAAGCTAGTTGATGAGGAATTTCATAAAAAACATCCTGAAGATCCTTTTGAAGCATGCATAATGCACAGCCACACAGCAGATAATGAAAACACAGAAATTGCAGCTTGTGCACGATCTTTAGCAGCTAGCCCATCCCTAACCTTGGCTCAAGCTCTCCAGGTGGAAGAACTAAAGGAGGAGCAACCTAAAAGCAGGTCACAAGAAGATACTAAATAGGTAGAACTAAAACTTCTCCCTCCACACTAAGGTATGCATTCTTGGACTCAAATTCTAAATATCCTATTATTATAAATGCTGGCCTATCAAATGTAAAAGAGGAAAATTTATTAAGGATACTTAGGACCCATAGCAAGGCTATAGGGTATGAAATAAAAGACCTAAAAGGGATTAGTCCTTCAATTTGCATGCATAGGATACCTATGGAGGAAAACAGCAAACCCACTATTAAACATCAAAGGAGACTTAACCCAAACATGAAAAAAGTGATTAAGAAGGAAATTCTGAAACTATTAGATGCAAGTATTATATACCTAATTTCTTATAGTAAATGGATTAGTCCAGTGCATTTAGTGCCTAAGAAGGGTGGGACAACTTTCATTCAAAATGAAAACAATGAATTAATCCCTACTAGGATAGTCACTGGATGGTGCATATGCATAGATTATAGGAAATTGAATAGTGCTACCAGAAAAGACCATTCTCCTTTCCCTTTCATAGATCAAATGTTAGAAAGGCTAGTGAAATGTTCCTATTTTTGCTATCTAGATAGGTATTCAGGATTTTTTCAAATTCCTATTCACCCAGAAGACCAGGAAAAGACCACATTCACATGCCCTTATGGAACCTTTGCATATAGAAGAATGCCTTTTGGTTTTTGTAATGCCCTTACTACTTTTTAAAGATGCATGATTGCCATTTTTTCTAATTACATTGAAAATATTGTGAAAGTTTTTATGGATGATTTTTCTGTCTATGAAACTACTTTTGATGAATGCTTAGCTAATTTATTCAAAGTGTTGCAAAGATGTGAAGAATCAAACCTAGTTCTAAATTGGAAAAAATGTCACTTCATGGAAAGGGAATGTATAGTTCTTGGGCACCTGGTATCAAAAAGAGGAATTAAAGTTCATAAGGCAAAAATTGAAATTATTAAAAAATGCCACCACCAATATTAGTCAAGAGAGTGCGAAGCTTTATGGGACATGCAGGCTTCTACAGAAGATTTATTAAAGATTTTTCCTAAATAGCTAAGCCACTAGCTAATTTGTTAAGTCAAGATGTTCCCTTTGATTTTGATGAAAGTTGAAGGGGTGGAAGGATGGATTTAGGGCATTTAAAGCATTGATATTTCAAAAACCATTTTATGGTTTCATGCATCATATAAGTGTGTTATGGTCCTAATCAATTTTCAATGCCCAATTGCATACCAAAACATATTTTAGCATGCTTTAAACTTTCATTTGCCATCATAGATTGTGAATTAACATTTAATTCAATTAAACCCTAACTAAAAGGGGGGTTTTTGGGTACTAACCTCTTGATGCACAATTGATGGAATTCCCACTCTTAGGATACTCTTAGGACCCCAAATGTTGTCCTTCTAGCTTGTCCACCACAAGCTCACCTATGGCAGCCCCTATTTGACTTCCCAAGCCTTTGCCAACCAATTGTAATTAAGGGTTTATGCTTTAGTGAGGTTTAATGGATGTATATGGCACTAGAAACCATTTCTTACAATTTTGATTCAAAGAAGATCAAAGTTTTTCTTCTTGAATTGGATGAGAAAATAAAGAGAAGGGGAGGAGACTTGTTGCCATCTAAGATGGGAAGAAGGAGAGAGAAATTTTTCTTTCTTCTTTTCCTTTATATATAAAGGTCAAAGTTTACTAACTCCTTGCCACATGTCACCAATTGATTTAATCTTACTTTTGTTGACTTAATCTCATCAAGCCAAGTGTCAAAGGTAGATTGAATCTTGAGTTTTATCATCTTGCATGATTGGAAGACAAATAGTAAGTTTATATGGTGCCATGTGTCGCCATCTCATGGTGCCATATGTCACCATGTGAAATGACCAATTTACTCTTACTTCTAATTTGAGTTCTCAATCCAAAATTATAATTTCTCCTCTTCAAATTAATTTATATCAAATATAAATTAATTAATTAATTAATTAATTAATCTTCATTAATTAATCTCTCACAATTAAATTCATATTTAAACAATTAAATATAAATTTAATTTATGCTATACATCTAATAACCTAGATTTAGTTTCAAGTCATGCTAGGGACTTTGTAATCTTATTGCAAATCAAACCTATTTAATTAATTAATTAAATGTTTTAATTAATCATTTAAATCACATTTTACTTGGTGATTAACTTGTGTATGTGTGTGACTCACTAGGCACATTACTAATTGGCAATGAAATTTGATATCAACTCCTAATATCATTAGAACTCTTTCTTGTTGTAAATGATTTCTCTAAATCATTTCAGGCATCTCATAGACCATGGTTGACACCTAGCATAGAGTGCCATGGCCACCCAATCAGTAATAAGGAATACCTTAAATGAACCTTTAATCATATGTTACCATGCACTAAAATCTCTCCATTACAAAATCCCAATTGCAGCTGGAGCCATGGTTAATGTCAAACTCCATTTGCTATGAACATTATGTTTTTTTTTAATTCCAATTCTTGATTAATCAGATTTTCTTATCAGAAACTCTTTCCTGACTAAATCTTTCTGTCTTGGCTAGGAACTTAAATCATCATGAATAATTAAATCAACATAGGATCTCATCCCTATTTACTTAGGGTAACGGGTTCCATCTTAATAAATGTAACACCCCTCACTCGACTACAGTGTAGCCGAGCAAAGTGTGCTACATTCGGTGCCGGAGTACCCTATCTTATCTTACTTTATTCCTTTCATATTTTGATCTCGTTATATTTTAATATTAATTATTTTTCGACGGAGAAACCAGCGGAGTTTCCCCTATTTTATTACCAGTTGACGTGTTTTACTATTTAATGCTTGAAAGTTTCAACAATATTTTCAGAATAAAGTCTTATCCATGCTAATCATAATTATCTCATCAATCATTCTCATAATTTTCTCATATTTCAAATCTCATTCATACATTTCAATTTCATAATCATTTCCATGCATACTCAATTCATATGTAAACATTCTCAAATTACATAAGCAAAATTTTCAAATTTCCTTAATTTACATAATTTACAAAATAATTACAAAATTTCATAATTTACATCATAATGCAATATCTAGCATTTTATACAAAATACAAAATAGGATCTATATGGGCCCTATCTACATGCATTGCTGAGGAGGTGACAACCTTGAATACTTGAATACTTCCAGATCAAAACTCCCAAAATTCCCAGTCAAACGTCCATTGGGTTCTAGCTTCAGTACCTGCGCGAAGGAAACAATTCCATCGCGCTAAGCATTGCTGCTTAGTGGTGCAATAATATAACAAGGAAATAATATACAAATAAAGATAGAAATAAAACATAATTCAAATAATCAAGATTTATTTATATTTCACATGCGGTTTCTAAAATTTAATGTGTTATATCCTAATTTAGTATTCTTTGAAAGTGTTTATTTGCCAATGTATGAATAATGTCCAAAGAAAAATGATTTGAAAATAATAAATTTATGCTTATATTGTTATATAAGCACATTTGCAATATTTATTTATGTTATAATTTTCTTTGCTAATCTTTTAGCATTTTCTCTATACTTGCTAGGTTGTCTCAGATTATTTCATAATAAGTAAATTTTGATATCTGTCCAGTTCATTTCGATTCTTTCTAATAAATAACTATCTTAATTTATTTTAGGTCATATTACTAATTTATTTTATTTAATTTCTAATATTTTTAATTTCTAATATTATTAACTTATATCAATAAATTAAACTGCCCAAGTAACCTCGACAGTCGACTAAACTTGATAATGTGTCGTTGGCACCGACACCACGGTGCCTCGGGCGTCATACCATGGGACGCAGCGCCAACCACGTATGCAGTCAGTATGGCTAAAAAGCCATGATAACACATAATCGGGCATAAAAGCGATGAATGTTGGCATAAAGCCATGAATACGGGCATAAAGCCATGAATACAGGCATAAAGCCTTTCACAGTACTGCTAAAACATTATTGGCATGCCAATCTATCCAATCTGACACACGTGTCTAGGCAATACAAGGGCACATAATATCATTAAATATTAATATATTGTGTTTTATGAATTCATTATTTCATGAGAAATTTCAATTATAATTCATACATTCATTTGATTATTTATATGATCACAATTCACATCAATTATTCTTTTATACCATTGTACTCAAAATACTTCTCCTTTCTATAATAATGAGAACTAATGTCTCATTCATACATTAATATAGTTCATTTATTCATTCATTATGTTATTCTTATTAATCACAATTCTAAACAATGGTTCACATGTACCATTGTATTCAAAACATTTTCCTTTCTCATTTATACATTTAAGAATCTACTTATGTAGTCACAATTTTATATTTCAAGTTGAGATATTAATATTTTATGAATTCCATTTGTGATGGGCATATAAGCCCTAACTATCTATTCACATCAATTAGGTGACTTATTTTTCATTTTTCAAGTAATCCATGAATATTTCATGGATTTCAAATTTATGGTCTTAATTTCCTTTTAACAATTTTGACTAAGATACATAGTCCACATTTGTCATACAATTCTAAGCATTTAAGCTTAGAATTGGTTCTAGGTCTTCATCTTAGTTTGTTACTCATTTTGATTACTATTCACCTTACTAGTCAACCAAAATGTTGACTTTTTCATACTTAAGGGATATGTTAATTCTAATTACACCAAGATCCCACATTTTGAGTTTTACATTTGCTAGTATTAATTGCCAATTGCAATTTAAAGTCCCCTAGATGCATTTCTAATTTCAAATTTTAAATTTCAAGTTTTGATGTCACTATTCACCTCATTGGTCAACAAAAATGTTGACTTTTGGATAGAAAATAGGTGTATTGGTTTTAACACCCCAAACATACCACATTTTGTATTTAAAACTTGTTGGAATTGATTGCCATTACCATTTCTATGCTTAAAACCAAAAGGGCAGAATTTTCAGTTTTTGAAGCCTAACTTTACTGTTCCATTAAGCCCTGTTGCAGTGGGAATTTGAGGAAATGGCAAACATGAAAGTTGTTCCTTATTTTGTCTAGTTGAATTTCCTTTTTTGAATCACTCCATTTGGAGTTTTGTAGCTCTAGATATGGTCCAAAAACCACAGCTGGCCGGATTGTCAAAACTGCAGAATTACCAAATCTACAGTAACATGAACAGTGACTGTGACTGCCATTTGGGTTAGGTTCTGGCCATAATTTGGGGTAGGTTTCTTCATGAAAGTTGTTTTTCTAGGTCTTAACTTGTTGCTGTAAAAAGTTTAGGTCAATTGACCATTTCTACAGTGAGTTATGGCCAAATGAACAGTTACTGTTCATTTGGTCATTCTGCAGAATCGGCTTGCAGGGTACCCGGATTGGGGCCAACTTTTGGTCCTCTTGCTTTGGTCTTTTGGGCATGGTTTCCTCAGTAAAAATGTGCCATTATAAGTCTAGTTTCATGTCCAATTGGCCAAACACCAATTGGACTAACACGGCCAAAGATATGGCAGTCCAAGTGGGCTGGAATCACAGCCACCCTGCTGCACTCATTAGGCAGCCCACCAATTTAGTTTGCATCACTCTAAATCTCTTCAAATTATGGTGAACTTGCCTCAAATGGTCACTAATTGACCATTAAAATGTTCTTTCACAATTTCATAAGCTAAATCCAAGTTACACTCCCAAACCCTAGCTCATTTTCAAGGATTACACCAATTACCTTAGTTAGCACACCAATTCATCATACATATATATATATACCTTAAACATCATCTTTAGTCCACTCTAAGTCCATCAAAAACACTTAATCTTGTTCCTCCCTAGGGCTGCCAAAATTCATTCTATACATACACATAAATTCCATTCATTTAATTCACAAATTCTTGCTTATTTTAGGTCTCTAATCATGGAAAGACAAAGATGTATGCATAATAGGCACTAACCTCTTGTAGGGCAGAATTTTCCCAAGCTTGACTTCACTTTCTTTCACTTTCTTCTCTTCTAATAGCTGCCCAAATTTAGCTCTAGTGATAAGGAAAATTTTTTGTGAAGAGAGGGTGAGGTTTAGGTGTAGTTGGCTATGGAATCAAGCTCATTTGGAGCTTTAATGGTGGTTTTCCTCTTTTTGTTTTCTTTGGTGCGGGAATGAAATGAAGGGGCTGCTACTTTCTTTAATTTTTTTGGCCATATTTATCTCTTTTTATTTGTTAATTAAATGATTGTTTAAATGTGATTGGTGGTAGCTTTTTAAATGACATCATCATATGTCATAATTTGCTTTTTATTTCATTTTTCTTTTCTTTTCATCACTACTCATTTTCACTTTAATTTTTAGTAATATTTATTCATATTTTAGACCATAATAATTATTTACTCAACTGGACAAGTTGGCCAAAAATCGTCTCTGAAGGCGAAATGACCAAAATGCCCTCCATTTGGCTTAACGGGTCAAAATTGTTTGTACCGATTGAAAAAATTTTATAAATATTTTCTTGGCATTCTAATGCTATAGGAACCTTAATGACCCTTCTCTGGAGTCCCAATAATTATTTTATGAATTTTTCCCCGGGTCTAGGGCTCCTCGTTGCGAGAACCGCAACTTCCCTCTGGTTACCCATCGCTTGGGCACCGGCTCGTTTAACTTGGTTGTGTTTTATTTCTAAAATTTTTCCTAAATTTTTCTTATTAATATTTGAGTTAATTATGGTTCCTGACTTTAGTTTAAATATTTTTCCGGACGTTCTAGCTGTCCAGACCGACACCGGTCACCGGAACAGTAGAATGTACGGAGTTGCTACTGGGAGGGTGTTACAACTCTTCCCCTCTTATTTAAATTTCGTCCTCGAAATTTACTGGGTATAGGTATCTAAGATAATTCTTTTACCTTTCTATTTCTCCCTCTGTCTACTTCTTTTATATATATGGTACCATTTAGTCTTTCCGAATATATCATTATACACTTAGGCATATCATAAAGGAAATACTTTACCTCAAATTCACATCTGGGGCTTCTTGCTCCTCTCTGGCTTGGGTGACTTTTGGAAGTGGTGTTACTGTTGTACTTGGTCCTTCCACGGCCTCTATCTGGGTCCGTGGTAAATTCCTCTTAGGACAATCTTTCAGACGATGGTCTATGGCCCCACATCTAAAACAGGCTCTAGTCAATCCCCTACATTCACCTTTATGCCACTTGTTACAATGGCCACATTTTCTTGCTAATCCTGGAGCACTCACTACTAGTGTTTCTGGTTGATCTCTTCTGGGTATAGGCCTAGGTCTAGATCTCCTACTTTGATCAGATGTCTGACTTGACTGTTCTCTCGGCCTCTTATTACTAGACTGTCCAAATTTCCTCTTTTGCTGATCATCACTCCTCTTCCGTTCCTCTTCATAAACCACTAATATATTTCTTTCTGAACTCTATCGGAAAGAATTCCCAAGTTACGTCATGGTGGCACTACCTTGGTACGACATCCCACCATCGATATGCGACTTCTTGTAATAATGAAACCGCACACTCCAAACTCGCTCGGTGTGCAATGGAGCCTTGCAAGACTCTTTTAGTCCTTTCTAGCCAATACTCGAAATGCAGACTCGTCTTCCTTTCTACCATTGAAATCTACAGCTCCATACTTCCTAATTTTTCCTAGAGGTGATTTTTGCTGAGACAGTGGTGGAATAACCCCAATCATCTGTCGAAAGAATCCAGTCATCTGCTCAAACAAGGCCTGTTGGGGTTGTACAGGCATCTCTTGCACTGGTGGAGTAGGATCTCCCCGAGTCCCAATATCACTCTCAGTCGGGATACGGCTTACTACTTCTTCTTCTACTATCCTTTGTGATTTTGAGTCCATACCTTAACCTAAAATAATCAAGAAAATAGATCTGCATTAGTGTCACCTCAACTCATATGAATGCAATGCACGTTATGCACACTATCTCATTCTATTTATCTATGCCTAGGAACGCCTAAACCGCGCTCTGATACCAATAAATGTAACACCCCTCACCCGGCTACAGTGTAGCCGAGCAAAGTGTGCTACATTCGGTGCCGAAGCACCCTATCTTATCTTACTTTATTCCTTTCATATTTTGATCTCGTTATATTTTAATATTAATTATTTTTTGACGGAGAAACCAGCGGAGTTTCCCCTATTTTATTACCAGTTGACGTGTTTTACTATTTATCTGTTTGAAAGTTTCAACAATATTTTCAGAATAAAGTCTTATCCATGCTAATCATAATTATCTCATCAATCATTCTCATAATTTTCTCATATTTCAAATCTCATTCATACATTTCAATTTCATAATCATTTCCATGCATACTCAATTCATATGTAAACATTCTCAAATTACATAAGCAAAATTTTCAAATTTCCTTAATTTACATAATTTACAAAATAATTACAAAATTTCATAATTTACATCATAATGCAATATCTAGCATTTTATACAAAATACAAAATAGGATCTATATGGGCCCTATCTACATGCATTCTCGAGGAGGTGACAACCTTGAATACTTGAATACTTCGAGATCAAAACTCCTAAAATTCCCGTCAACGTCCATTGGGATCTAGCTTGATTACTGCAAGGAAACAATTCCATCGCGCTAAGTATTGCTGCTTAGTGGTGCAATAATATAACAAGGAAATAATATACAAATAAAGATAGAAATAAAACATAATTCAAATAATCAAGATTTATTTATATTTCACATGCGGTTTCTAAAATTTAATGTGTTATATCTTAATTTAGTCTTCTTTGAAAGTGTTTATTTGCCAATGTACAGTAATAATGTACAAAGAAAAATGATTTGAAAATAATAAATTTATGCTTATATTGTTATATAAGCACATTTGTAATATTTATTTATGTTATAATTTTCTTTGCTAATCTTTTAGCATTTTCTCTATACTTGCTAGGTTGTCTCAGATTATTTCATAATAAGTAAATTTTGATATCTGTCCAGTTCATTTCGATTCTTTCTAATAAATAACTATCCTAATTTATTTTAGGTCATCTTACTCATTTATTTTATTTAATTTCTAATATTTTTAATTGCTAATATTCTTAACTTATCTCAATAAATTACACTGCCCAAGTAAACTACGACAGGCTGACTAAACTGGATAACGGGTCGTTGGCACTGGACACCACGGTGCCTCGGGCCGTCATACCATGGGACGCAGAACGTCAACCACGTATGCAGTCAATATGGCTAAAAAGCCATGATAACACATAATCGGGCATAAAAGCGATGAATGTTGGTATAAAGCCATGAATACGGGCATAAAGCCATGAATACAGGCATAAAGCCTTTCGCGATCGCTAAAACAATACCCTATTGGCATGCCAATCTATCCAATCTGACACACGTGTCTAGGCAATACAAGGGCACATAATATCATTAAATATTAATATATTGTGTTTTATGAATTCATTATTTCATGAGAAATTTCAATTATAATTCTTACATTCATTTGATTATTTATATGATCACAATTCACATCAATTATCCTTTTATACCATTGTACTCAAAATACTTCTCCTTTCTATAATAATGAGAACTAATGTCTCATTCATACATTAATATAGTTCATTTATTCATTCATTATGTTATTCTTATTGATCACAATTCTAAACAATGGTTCACATGTACCATTGTATTCAAAACATTTTCCTTTCTCATTTATACATTTAAGAATCTACTTATGTAGTCACAATTTTATATTTCAAGTTGAGATATTAATATTTTATGAATTCCATTTGTGATGGGCATATAAGCCCTAACTATCTATTCACATCAATTAGGTGACTTATTTTTCATTTTTCAAGTAATCCATGAATATTTCATGGATTTCAAATTTATGGTCTTAATTTCCTTTTAACAATTTTGACTAAGATACATAGTCCACATTTGTCATATAATTCTAAGCATTTAAGCTTAGAATTGGTTCTAGGTCTTCATCTTAGTTTGTTACTCATTTTGATTACTATTCACCTTACTAGTCAACCAAAATGTTGACTTTTTCATACTTAAGGGATATGTTAATTCTAATTACACCAAGATCCCACATTTTGAGTTTTACATTTGCTAGTATTAATTGCCAATTGCAATTTAAAGTCCCCTAGATGCATTTCTAATTTCAAATTTTAAATTTCAAGTTTTGGTGTCACTATTCACCTCATTGGTCAACAAAAATGTTGACTTTTGGATAGAAAATAGGTGTATTGGTTTTAACACCCCAAACATACCACATTTTGTATTTAAAACTTGTTGGAATTGATTGCCATTACCATTTCTATGCTTAAAACCAAAAGGGCAGAATTTTCAGTTTTTGAAGCCTAACTTTACTGTTCCATTAAGCCCTGTTGCAGTGGGAATTTGAGGAAATGGTAAACATGAAAGTTGTTCCTTATTTTGTCTAGTTGAATTTCCTTTTTTGAATCACTCCATTTGGAGTTTTGTAACTCTAGATATGGTCCAAAAACCACAGCTGGCCGGATTGTCAAAACTGCAGAATTACCAAATCTACAGTAACATGAACAGTGACTGTGACTGCCATTTGGGTTAGGTTCTGGCCATAATTTGGGGTAGGTTTCCTCATGAAAGCTGTTTTTCTAGGTCTTAACTTGTTGATGTAAAAATTTTAGGTCAATTGACCATTTCTACAGTGAGTTATGGCCAAATGAACAGTTACTGTTCATTTGGTCATTCTGCAGAATCGGCTTGCAGGGTACCCGGATTGGGGCCAACTTTTAGTCCTCTTGCTTTGGTCTTTTGGGCATGGTTTCTTCAGCAAAAATGTGCCATTATAAGTCTAGTTTCATGTCCAATTGGCCAAACACCAATTGGACCAACACAGCCAAAGATATGGCAGTCCAAGTGGGCTGGAATCACAGCCACCCTGCTGCACTCATTAGGCAGCCCACCAATTCAGTTTGCATCACTCTAAATCTCTTCAAATTATGGTGAACTTGCCTCAAATGGTCACTAATTGACCATTAAAATGTTCTTTCACAATTTCATAAGCTAAATCCAAGTTACACTCCCAAACCCTAGCTCATTTTCAAGGATTACACCAATTACCTTAGTTAGCACACCAATTCATCATACATATATATTTATATATACCTTAAACATCATCTTTAGTCCACTCTAAGTCCATCAAAAACACTTAATCTTGTTCCTCCCTAGGGCTGCCAAAATTCATTCTATACATACACATAAATTCCATTCATTTAATTCACAAATTCTTGCTTATTTTAGGTCTCTAATCATGGAAAGACAAAGATGTATGCATAATAGGCACTAACCTCTTGTAGGGCAGAATTTTCCCAAGCTTGACTTCACTTTCTTTCACTTTCTTCTCTTCTAATGGCTGCCCAAATTTAGCTCTAGTGATAAGGAAAATTTTGTGTGAAGAGAGGGTGAGGTTTTGGTGTAGTTGGCTATGGAATCAAGCTCATTTGGAGCTTTAATGGTGGTTTTCCTCTTTTTGTTTTCTTTGGTGCGGGAATGAAATGAAGGGGCTGCTGCTTTCTTTAATTTTTTTGGCCATATTTATCTCTTTTTATTTGTTAATTAAATGATTGTTTAAATGTGATTGGTGGTAGCTTTTTAAATGACATCATCATATGTCATAATTTGCTTTTATTTCATTTTTCTTTTCTTTTCATCACTACTCATTTTCACTTTAATTTTTATAAATATTTATTAATATATTAGACCATAATAATTATTTACTCAACTGGACAAGTCGGCCAAAAATCGTCTCAAGGCGAAATGACCAAAATGCCCTCCGTTTGGCTTAACGGGTCAAAATTGTTTGTCGATTGAAAAATTTTCTAAATATTTTCTTGGCATTCTAATGCTATAGGAACCTTAATGACCCTTCTCTGAGTCCCAATAATTATTTTATGAATTTTTCCCGGTCTAAGGCTCCTCGTTAGAACCGCAACTTCCCTCTGTTACCCATCGCTTGGGCACCTACTGCTTAACTTGGTTGTGTTTTATTTCTTAAATTTTTCATTAATTTTTCTTATTAATATTTGAGTTAATTATGGTTCTGACTTTAGTTTAAATATTTTTCCGGACGTTCTATTGTCCGCACGACACCGTCACCAACGATGAGAATGTACTGAGTTGCTACTGGGAGGGTGTTACAACTCTTCCCCTCTTATTTAAATTTCGTCCTCGAAATTTACTGGGTGTAGGTATCTAAGATAATTCTTTTACCTTTCTATTGCTCCCTCTGTCTACTTCTTTTATATATATGGTACCATTTAGTCTTTCCGAATATATCATTATACACTTAGGCATATCATAAAGGAAATACTTTACCTCAAATTCACATCTGGGGCTTCTTGCTCCTCTCTGGCTTGGGTGACATTTGGAAGTGGTGTTACTGTTGTACTTGGTCCTTCCACGGCCTCTGTCTGGGTCCGTGGTAAATTCCTCTTAGGACAATCTTTCAGACGATGGTCTATGGCCCCACATCTAAAACAGGCTCTAGTCAATCCCCTACATTCACCTTTATGCCACTTGTTACAATGGCCACATTTTCTTGCTAATCCTGGCGCACTCACTACTAGTGTTTCTGGTTGATCTCTTCTGGGTATAGGCCTAGGTCTAGATCTCCTACTTTGATCAGATGTCTGACTTGACTGTTCTCTCGGCCTCTTATTACTAGACTGTCCAAATTTCCTCTTTTGCTGATCATCACTCCTCTTCCGTTCCTCTTCATAAACACAGCTAATATATTTCTTTCTGAACTCTATCAGAAAGAATTCCCAAGTTACATCGGCTGGTGGCACTACCTTGGTTACGACATCCCACCATCGATATGCAGCTTCTTGTAATAATGAAACTGCACACTCCAAACTCTGTTTTGGTGTGCAATGGAGCTGCTGCAAGACTCTTTTAGTCCTTTCTAGCCAATACTCAGCAGCTGCAGAATCGTCTTCCTTTCTACCATTGAAATCTGCAGCTCCATACTTCCTAATTTTTCCTAGAGGTGATTTTTGCTGAGACAGTGGTGGAATAACCCCAGTCATCTGTCGAAAGAATCCAGTCATCTGCTCAAACAAGGCCTGTTCTGGTTGTACAGGCATCTCTTGCACTGGTGGAGTAGGATCTCCCCGAGTCCCAATATCACTCTCAGTCGGGATACGGCTTACTACTTCTTCTTCTACTATCCTTTTTGATTTTGAGTCCATACCTTAACCTAAAATAACCAAGAAAATAGATCTACATTAGTGTCACCTCAACTCATATGAATGCAATGCACGTTATGCACACTATCTCAATCTATTTATCTATGCCTAGGAACGCCTAAACCGCGCTCTGATACCAATAAATGTAACACCCCTCACTCGACTACAGTGTAGCCGAGCAAAGTGTGCTACATTCGGTGCCGGAGCACCCTATCTTATCTTACTTTATTCCTTTCATATTTTGATCTCGTTATATTTTAATATTAATTATTTTTCGACGGAGAAACCAGCGGAGTTTCCCCTATTTTATTACCAGTTGACGTGTTTTACTATTTATCTGTTTGAAAGTTTCAACAATATTTTCAGAATAAAGTCTTATCCATGCTAATCATAATTATCTCATCAATCATTCTCATAATTTTCTCATTTTTCAAATCTCATTCATACATTTCAATTTCATAATCATTTCCATGCATACTCAATTCATATGTAAACATTCTCAAATTACATAAGCAAAATTTTCAAATTTCCTTAATTTACATAATTTACAAAATAATTACAAAATTTCATAATTTACATCATAATGCAATATCTAGCATTTTATACAAAATACAAAATAGGATCTATATGGGCCCTATCTACATGCATTGTTGAGGAGGTGACAACCTTGAATACTTCAGATACTTCCAGATCAAAACTCCTAAAATTCCCGATCAAACGTCCATTGGGTTCTAGCTTGAGACTGCTTGAAGAAACAATTCCATCGCGCTAAGCATTGCTGCTTAGTGGTGCAATAATATAACAAGGAAATAATATACAAATAAAGATAGAAATAAAACATAATTCAAATAATCAAGATTTATTTATATTTCACATGCGGTTTCTAAAATTTAATGTGTTATATCCTAATTTAGTCTTCTTTGAAAGTGTTTATTTGCCAATGTACAAAGAATAATGTACAAAGAAAAATTATTTGAAAATAATAAATTTAAGCTAATAATGTTATAATATCACATTTGCTATATTTATGTATCTTAGACTTTGCTTTTCTCATCATTTAGCATTTTCTCTATAATAGCTAGGGTGTCTCAGATTATTTCATAATAAGTAAATTTTGATATCTGTCCAGTTCATTTCGATTCTTTCTAATAAATAACTATCCTAATTTATTTTAGGTCATCTTACTCATTTATTTTATTTAATTTCTAATATTTTTAATTGCTAATATTCTTAACTTATCTCAATAAATTACACTGCCCAAGTAACCTCGACGGTGACTAAATCTGGATAATGGGTCGTTGGCACTGGACACGCGGTGCCTCGGGCGTCATACCATGGGACGCGAACGCCAACCACGTATGCGATCGGTATGGCTAAAAAGCCATGATAACACATTATCGGGGATAAAAGCGATGAATGTTGGTATAAAGCCATGAATACGGGGTTAAAGCCATGAATACAGGCTTTTAGCCTTTGGCAGTACTGCTAAAACAATACCCTATTGGCATGCCAATCTATCCAATCTGACACACGTGTCTAGGCAATACAAGGGCACATAATATCATTAAATATTAATATATTGTGTTTTATGAATTCATTATTTCATGAGAAATTTCAATTATAATTCATACATTCATTTGATTATTTATATGATCACAATTCACATCAATTATCCTTTTATACCATTGTACTCAAAATACTTCTCCTTTCTATAATAATGAGAACTAATGTCTCATTCATACATTAATATAGTTCATTTATTCATTCATTATGTTATTCTTATTGATCACAATTCTAAACAATGGTTCACATGTACCATTGTATTCAAAACATTTTCCTTTCTCATTTATACATTTAAGAATCTACTTATGTAGTCACAATTTTATATTTCAAGTTGAGATATTAATATTTTATGAATTCCATTTGTGATGGGCATATAAGCCCTAACTATCTATTCACATCAATTAGGTGACTTATTTTTCATTTTTCAAGTAATCCATGAATATTTCATGGATTTCAAATTTATGGTCTTAATTTCCTTTTAACAATTTTGACTAAGATACATAGTCCACATTTGTCATACAATTCTAAGCATTTAAGCTTAGAATTGGTTCTAGGTCTTCATCTTAGTTTGTTACTCATTTTGATTACTATTCACCTTACTAGTCAACCAAAATGTTGACTTTTTCATACTTAAGGGATATGTTAATTCTAATTACACCAAGATCCCACATTTTGAGTTTTACATTTGCTAGTATTAATTGCCAATTGCAATTTAAAGTCCCCTAGATGCATTTCTAATTTCAAATTTTAAATTTCAAGTTTTGGTGTCACTATTCACCTCATTGGTCAACAAAAATGTTGACTTTTGGATAGAAAATAGGTGTATTGGTTTTAACACCCCAAACATACCACATTTTGTATTTAAAACTTGTTGGAATTGATTGCCATTACCATTTCTATGCTTAAAACCAAAAGGGCAGAATTTTCAGTTTTTGAAGCCTAACTTTACTGTTCCATTAAGCCCTGTTGCAGTGGGAATTTGAGGAAATGGTAAACATGAAAGTTGTTCCTTATTTTGTCTAGTTGAATTTCCTTTTTTGAATCACTCCATTTGGAGTTTTGTAGCTCTAGATATGGTCCAAAAACCACAGCTGGCCGGATTGTCAAAACTGCAGAATTACCAAATCTACAGTAACATGAACAGTGACTGTGACTGCCATTTGGGTTAGGTTCTGGCCATAATTTGGGGTAGGTTTCTTCATGAAAGTTGTTTTTCTAGGTCTTAACTTGTTGCTGTAAAAATTTCAGGTCAATTGACCATTTCTACAGTGAGTTATGGCCAAATGAACAGTTACTGTTCATTTGGTCATTCTGCAGAATCGGCTTGCAGGGTACCCGGATTGGGGCCAACTTTTGGTCCTCTTGCTTTGGTCTTTTGGGCATGGTTTCTTCAGCAAAAATGTGCCATTATAAGTCTAGTTTCATGTCCAATTGGCCAAACACCAATTGGACCAACACAGCCAAAGATATGGCAGTCCAAGTGGGCTGGAATCACAGCCACCCTGCTGCACTCATTAGGCAGCCCACCAATTCAGTTTGCATCACTCTAAATCTCTTCAAATTATGGTAAACTTGCCTCAAATGGTCACTAATTGACCATTAAAATGTTCTTTCACAATTTTATAAGCTAAATCCAAGTTACACTCCCAAACCCTAGCTCATTTTCAAGGATTACACCAATTACCTTAGTTAGCACACCAATTCATCATACATATATATATATATACCTTAAACATCATCTTTAGTCTACTCTTAGTCCATCGAAAACACTTAATCTTGTTCCTCCCTAGGGCTGCCAAAATTCATTCTATACATACACATAAATTCCATTCATTTAATTCACAAATTCTTGCTTATTTTAGGTCTCTAATCATGGAAAGACAAAGATGTATGCATAATAGGCACTAACCTCTTGTAGGGCAGAATTTTCCCAAGCTTGACTTCACTTTGTTTCACTTTCTTCTCTTCTAATGGCTGCCCAAATTTAGCTCTAGTGATAAGGAAAATTTTGTGTGAAGAGAGGGTGAGGTTTTGGTGTAGTTGGCTATGGAATCAAGCTCATTTGGAGCTTTAATGGTGGTTTTCCTCTTTTTGTTTTCTTTGGTGCGGGAATAAAATGAAGGGGCTGCTGCTTTCTTTAATTTTTTTGGCCATATTTATCTCTTTTTATTTGTTAATTAAATGATTGTTTAAATGTGATTGGTGGTAGCTTTTTAAATGACATCATCATATGTCATAATTTGCTTTTTATTTCATTTTTCTTTTCTTTTCATCACTACTCATTTTCACTTTAATTTTTAGTAATATTTATTCATATTTTAGACCATAATAATTATTTACTCAACTGGACAAGTCGGCCAAAAATCGTCTCTGAAGGCGAAATGACCAAAATGCCCTCCGTTTGGCTTAACGGGTCAAAATTGTTTGTATCGATTGAAAAAATTTTCTAAATATTTTCTTGGCATTCTAATGCTATAGGAACCTTAATGACCCTTCTCTGGAGTCCCAATAATTATTTTATGAATTTTTCCCCAGGTCTAGGGCTCCTCGTTGCGAGAACCGCAACTTCCCTCTGGTTACCCATCGCTTGGGCACCGGCTCGTTTAACTTGGTTGTGTTTTATTTCTAAAATTTTTCCTAAATTTTTCTTATTAATATTTGAGTTAATTATGGTTCCTGACTTTAGTTTAAATATTTTTCCGGATGTTCTAGCTGTCCGGACCGACACCGGTCGCCGGAACAGTAGAATGTACGGAGTTGCTACTGGGAGGGTATTACAATTAACACCTATCTCCATATATAACTAGTAGGAGCCAACACATGCCCATATACCCATACACATTACGAGTATGAAAGCAGTATCAAACTCAAACCACCTATATACAAGATAACTATGTTATCTCAGGTCTAAAGATTATATGCATTGATATGATAAATGACAATGGATTGACAAGAGTAAACTCCATGTGCTTGTCATAAGCGTTACTGGTTCGGCCTATTTATCATGTATAAGTGCCTATCACGTTTGTTGTGTGGCATGAGACTCACCACTCTATCTTATTTATATCTCATATAAATACCTTGGGAACAAATACGATTACAATCTTTCTGGATAAGTCATATCCTTTGTAAAGTATCCTCAATTGTGAGCCAATTTATGATACTCTGTTCTAGAAATACTGTCACTCATATTCTTAACAACTTAAGAATAGAATTTCTAATGAAATATCAATGGACCTTTTTAATTACACATAAATAGATTATGTAAATGGAAAAGTAAAATTTCCTTTTTATTAATAAAATATGTACAAGATACATACAAAATGATATGCTCTAGGGTATACTACTAACAAAAACTGCCTTGTTTCTTTCAACAGGATCAAAGAAGCTTTAATTTCAACACCAATTATGCAACCACCTGATTGGGAGCTACCATTTGAGGTGATGTGCGATGTAAGTGACTATGCAGTTGGAGCAGTACTCGGACAAAGGAAAGAAAAGAAGCTCCATGCCATTTACTATGCCAGCAAAACACTTGACGATGCACAAATCAACTATGCTACTAAGGAAAAGGAATTCCTAGCAGTGGTGTTTGTAATTAATAAATTCAGATCCTACCTACTTGGATCAAAAGTTATTGTATACATAGACCATGCTGCCATCCAATACCTCTTGAACAAGAAGGAAGTAAAGCCAAGGTTAATTCGATAGATCTTACTCCTACAAGAATTTGACCTTGAAATCAAGGACAAAAAGGGATCCAAGAACATAGTAGCTGACCACCTCTCAAGAATGAAATAAGAAGACATAGGGGACATTGAGGATTTACCAATCAATGACTCATTTCCTGATGAGCAATTATTAGCATTCTCCCAAGCCCCATGATATGCTGACTTTGTTAATTATCTTATATGCAGGGTATTGCCACCAAACATGTCTTACCAGCAAAGGAAGAAATTCCTATATGATGTGCGATTCTACACATGGGAAGAACTCCTGTTGTACAAGAGATGCAATGATGGGCTGATAAGAATATGCACACCAGAGGAGGACGTAGAGAACATTCTGCAGCACTGCCATTCATCATCATAAGGAGGACATTTTGGCACCACAAAAATAGTAGCCAAGATTTTACAAGTAGGGTTTTACTGGCCAAATCGATTTAAGGATGTGAGATCCTTTGTGCTGGATTGTGATAAATGCCAAAAAACAGGGAACATCTCAAGAAGGAATGAAATGCCACTGCATGGTATACTTGAAATAAAACTATTTGATGTGTGAGAAATAGACTTTATGGGTCCATTCCCATCTTTCTTTGTAAACAAGTATATTCTGGTTGGTATTAATTATGTGTCAAAATGGGTAGAAGCAATAGCCACACTAATAAATGATGCTAGAGTGGTCACAAAATTTCATAAGAAGAACATCTTAACAAGATTTGGCACACCACAAGCAATAATCAGCAATGGAGGAAGTCACTTCTGTAATCAACAATTTGAAACACTATTGAAGAAATATGGAGTGACTCACAAGGTGGCAACACCTTACCATCCTCTAGCCAGTGGCTAAGTAGAAATTTCAAATAGGAAGCTAAAACATATCCTTGAGAAAACAGTCAATCGCTCAAGGAAGGACTGGTCTATGAAGTTAGATGATGCACTGTAGGCATATCTCAATGCATATAAAACTCTCATTGAAACAACACCCTTTCGCCTAGTTTATGGAAAATCATGCCACCTCACTGTCGAACTTGAACACAAAGCCTACTGGGCAATTCATATCCTAAATTTTGACCTAAAAGCTGTTGTAGAAAAAAGGCTTCTACAGCTCAATGAACTGGAAGAAATTAGGCAGGATGCCTATCAGAATGCTAAAATCTTTATGGACAAGACCAAAAGATAGCGTGAGAAATGTATAATAAGGAAAGAAATCAAGGAAGGAGACCTTGTCCTACTGTTCAACTCAAGATTAAAACTCTTCGTAGGAAAGTTGAGGCCAAGATGGTCCAGACCATTTAAGGTAACTCAAGTATTCTTGCATAGGGCAGTAGAGGTATGGAGCAAAACCTTAGGTACCCTCAATGTAACACCCTCACCATAGGTAGTCCATACGTTCTACTGTTTCGACGGCTAACGTCTATTTGGACAGCTAGAATGTTTGGAATTACACTTAAGCTAGAGTGAGGAGACATAAATTGATGAAATAAAGACTAAGAAAAATTAAAGGAAAATAAAAAAAATGAAATGTAACTAGGTTAAAGGAGCCAGAACCACAACGATGGGTGATTGTACCGGGAAGTCACTGCGTAGACAATTGACGACCTCAAACCTACGAGGAACCCTATGACATAATTTTTGGGACATAATTAAAGGTTTACTGAGGTATAAATAATATTGAAATTGTCAAAAAAAAAATTAGTTAATTGGTACAAGTAAAAATAAAAATGAAATAGACAATATAAAATTAAAGGAACCGTCGGGTTAGGAATTTAGTCTTACCGAAAAAGTTTGACTATAACCCAAAGAGGCATTTTAGTCATTTGGTACCTAGAGTCAACTTTTAACCTAAATGTCCATTAAAATGAGTGATATTTAAATTTTGAAAATCCCATGAAAACATGAAACTATATGTAATGTAATTAAAGGAAACATAAGGGGGAATTATTAGGAATATTAAAACTTTAGGTATGGAAATTAATAAACTAATTCTTAGTGGAGTATAAATAAGCATAAGGACAAAAATCCATCCACTCAACATCATCTTCTTCAACCTTCTCTCCCATGTTCGAATTTAGTTTCCCCATTTTTCCTCCATGAATTCTTCTTCCAAGCTTCAAATCCCTCCCATTCTCACCATAAACCTCACAAGTTTCTTCACAAAAATTAATCACCACACCTTGGGAAAACTATAGGCAGCCAAGAAAGAAAGGATTGGTGAAGTTTTAGCAAATTGAAGAATTGTCCATTCAAGGTTAGTGCAAGTTTTTTTCTCCTTTCCTTGTTAAATCTTAAATTGAGGTTGAAATGAGTGAGTTTGACATGAAATTGGAAGAAAATGATTAGTAATTTAAAACCCTAGATTTCGACAGCTTGAAAATATGGGACTTTAATGTTTTCATGCATGTAAATGGTGTTTGGTGATGTTAATGGATATTTATATGAAGTTATATGTGTAAGAAATTGATTGCATGTGTATGTTGAGGTTGATAAATTGGACTTAGGGTTTTGGTTTAACTATTGGAGACTTTATGTTATTGCTGGAATTTAATTTTGTTGAGATGAATTGATGATATTAGAAGTGTCATGAATGTCAATTTGTAGTTTGGGAGTTAGAGGAAATAAAATTTGGAAGTGTACTTTCCATGCAAGTTGAGATTTGAAAAATCTAGTGTATATTTTGAGCCATAACTGAATTTGTATTGCTCCAAATGGTACGAGGCCAATTGTAAATGAAACTAGACCTAAAATGATTCATCTTTCATGAAGAAACCATGCTCAAATTCTGCCCAGAAATTGACCAAATTGTTATCCCAATCCGGATGACCAAATGATGAACCCAGAAAATTAACCAAATGAATAGTGCATATTCATTTAGCCATAACTCTCTCTAGACAGGTCCAAATTACCTAAATTTAATACCATTGAAAAGCTTAGATATAGGACTACAACTTTCATGAAGACCACATAGCTCAAAAAAGCCTTAAACCAATCCAAATTGTTGGCCAAATTTAGGTAACAAAACTGCCTAGAACCATATTGCCCAGAAATTGCTAGATATAGGCTTACTTGACCAGTTTTGGCAAAGAGGCAATAACTTAGTCTAAAGAAATCCAAATGCAATGAAACTAGTGGCAAAAATGTCCAAAAGACATTAATCTACAATATTGATATTTTGACCAAAATCCAAAAATTAAGGGAACTAGGTCAATTGGCTAGATCAAATTAGTATGTAAATTTTGGAAATTTCCTAAGAGACCATTTGACTCCTAAACAGCCCTTTAGTCATATCTCTCACTAGGAAACTCCAATTGGGATGAGCCATATTGTTTTGGAAACCTGAGAAATGGAACTCCAACTTTGTTTTAGACACTTTCCTTAAATTATAAATGTAAGAATCCCAAAAGTTGAGTCAAATCTATTGACCTGAACTAGGATCCTATTGGCACAGGGTACTTGAGTCTAGGCCAGTGATTTGGCTATAAGTAATTCTACAAAACTTGAAAAATTGCAATCCAAATCTCTGAGTGACCATAAGACATAAGGAAATAAACTTTGTGAAGAATACTAAGCCTAAAAGTGACTACAACATTTCCAATTAAATTGGTAAAGTGTAATTCCAAAATCTACTTAGCTAAGGATCCAGAATTAGAAAATGAATCAGTTATGGTTATTTGACCATAACTTGAGTTCCAAAAATCCAAATGATATGATTCAAAAAGAGAAAACAAGAAAAAAAATTGAGGAACAACTTCCATGAAGGAAGTATGGCCAAACAGTGGCCACAAAGTAACCAAATCGATAGGTAAAATTTAGACATTAAAACTGAACCTAAAGAAAGGTTCAGAAACAAATTATTTTATGATAGGGTTTTAACCCTACTATGTTACTAAACACTGAATTACATGAAATGGGTATGTGGGACCCACTTTCCCACTATAAAGTGACATGAAATTTCTAATAAGTAATTGATAATGCTTAATTGCCCAAAGTAAACCTAGGCTTATATATACAGTTTGGATCAATTGGTATACTAATTAAGGACTATAGATAGCAGTATTGCCTACATGAATAATCATTGATCGATAAAATATGTCTGATATGATTGTTCTATAAGCTATATGCATGCCCGTTAGCCATTGTGCCTAATTTCATTTCTGGCTTTGATAGCCTGCCCACTGGCCTTGTGCCTGACATGATAGTTGCATACATAGTAGACATATGGAGGTCTAACTAGTATACTCCCATGTATCCAGCCTTATAGTCTATTATAGGTTACTAGGCCACTGTTATAAATTAATTAAGACTGAAAATATGAGAAATGAATAGAAAAGATACTGATAAATTAATTGTTTTCAAAGTGCAAAAAATTCATAACTGACTTAGAATTTATGAAATTAGCCTAGAATTGTTATTTTTAATTACTCAGTTATTTTACTTTAAAGTTATGCACCACTAAGTAATTCGCTTAGCGCGTTAGTTTTTCCATCGCGTAGGTACTAGAAACTGTGCACACCCATAGCAATGACCACAAAGAATAGTGCCCGACAGAGATTTGTTCAGATCCGATGTTGTCGCTAGTCACCTCGAGAGTAGTTTTGATAGGGCCCATGTATATTTTGTTTTGCATTTTGTTTATTTCACATAAGTAAAAGATGTAAATCTTTTTAAGATATGTAATTCAATTTTGATATTGTAAATAAATTGTAAATGATTGTAGATGAACTTCATATGAATGGAATGAAGAATATTTACTTGAAATGGATATGAGCAATTTATATGAGTACATGATGATGTGATATGATGTATGGAAATATGAAATGGATATGAAATTATTTTTAACAGGTAAACATTGAAACCTGCCAAATGCTAATAAAATAGAGGGGGTTTTGCCTGGGTTTCCATAGAAATAATTTGTGATAGAAAAGAATTTTATCAAATGTTTTATATAAAATTTAAAATTAACAATGGACAGGACAGGATAAGATAGAGTGTTTCGGTGCCAAATGTGGCACGCTTTACTCAGCTACACTGTAGACGGGTAAGGGGTATCACATTCAAGGTCAATGGCCAGAGATTGAAGCCATACTTCTCAGGGGATACAATTGAGAATGGATTCACCCAATCCTACAGCACCCCTCCAACTCAACTATAAGCTGAAGAACAGTCCAGCTAATGACTATAAATAAGCGCTCTTTGGGAGGTAACCCAAACATTTTTTGTAACCTTTCTTTTAAATTTCATTATTTTACTTTTTGTTCTTTAATTTCTGAAGGTACCCCGAATCACAATTCTATAAAAGCAATGAACTAAAAGCAAGGGAGGAGTGGAAATGTCAAGTAGAAACCACTCAAGAGAAATTTGCACAAAACCGGGAAAGTAACTCTGTTGCTAATCTTTGCATTCATTTCATTCATATAGGTAGAGATATTTTAGCATGAATAATATATATATATATATATATATATATATATATATATATATATATATATATATATATATATATATATATATATATATATATATATATATATAAGAGAGCCAGAAATTTATACAGGCTATGTATATAGTTTTACGCGCCCCGTGTAACAACCTGAAATCCCAAAAACACACTTGCATGAGCTCCAAAAACTTACACGGGTTGACCCAGTGTAATGTTACACACCCCGTGCATTATATAGGGAGAGAAAAAAATTCTAAGTTGAAGGGAGAAACAAAATTACATGAGTCCCCAAATAAATTTACATGAGCTGTGCAACACGTCTAGCAAAGCAACTTGCAGATGGAGAGGTACACAGGTCCTCAGAACAGAACCCATGTAGTGATACACGACCCGTGTATCCAGTCGTAGACACGATACCTAGGGGTGTGAAAATGCGTGAAAGGAAGGGATAAAATGCCCCTTTAAATTCTCTTCCCACCCTTAAACTCCCATCCATTCAAGAATTCTTCTTGTTCACAACTCTTTCCCTTCAAAAACCTCTTAAATACCCACTCAATTCACAAATCCTAGCTTTTCACCCTCCCCAAACACCAATGGCTCTTGCTAAATACCTAGCAAGAAGAATTGGCTCTTCCTCATGACAAGAAAGAGACTCTTCACCCTCACTACCCCTGCCATCACCAAAATGCCCAAGAACAAGGCAACCACAGCAAGCCCAACCTCAAGCACCTCAACCACAACCACAAGTTGTGCCCCAACCTCAACCACAACCCCCACAGCCAGCACAACTGGAATTCTCCATTGTTTGGCCATTCCGCGATTCCACCCATAGAGATTTATGCACATGGCTTAAAAACAGGAGAATTATCTCCACAAAGTACATGGACTTCGGGTTATTGGAATAACTCGGACTGCAAAAGGAGATAGATGGGTTGGTTGATAGCATTGATGGACTTAATTCGTCCAACTCCAGTTCCCAGCCTATAGAGACACCACACTCGAGTTCCTTGGGAGCTTCAAGGCCACCTTATGGCCTACCGACAGAGAAGACAGTGGCAGGATCAAGTTTAGATTGCTTGGCATTGATCGAGTAATGAACATCAATGAATTTAATGCAATATTCAGCTTTGACAGCATCGGGCACTAGGAAATTCCACAAAATAGGATGATCTACAATAGTGTTGACTTCTGAAGCTCCATTGCCCTGAACACTGATGTCTACTATTAGTAGTATGCTCTAGAGCATATCATTTTGTAAGTATCTTGTACATATTTTATTAATAAAAGGCAATTTTACTTTTCCATTTACATAATCTATTTATGAGTAATTGAAAAGGTCCATTGATATTTTGCTAGAAATTCTATTCTTAAGTTGTTGAGAATATGAGTGACAGTATTTCTAGAACAAAGTATCAAACGTAAAGATGTAGAATTTATGATTGGTGATGATGTATTTCTTAGAGTTTCCCCTACGAAAGGGAACATGAGGTTTGGGAAGAAAGGGAAGCTTAGCCCTCGTTTTATTGGTCCATTTGAAATTTTGGAGAGAATTGGAGCAGTTGCTTATCGTTTAGCCCTTCCACCTGGTTTTGCACATGTACATCCAATTTTCCATATTTCGATGCTTAGGAAGCATGTACCAGATCCATCTCATGTTTTACAACCTCAAACCATGAAATTTAGGGATGATATGTCATATGAGGAGCAACCAGTAAAGATTTTAGATCGACAAATTAGGAAACTCCGGTCTAAGGAAGTGGCTTTGGTCAAAGCCTTGTGGCATAATCACTCAAGTAGTGAGGCCACATGAGAGGCAGAATCTGAAATGCGAGCCAAATATACTCACTTATTTGATTCTTCAGGTTAGAATTTTGTCTATTCAAATTCGGGGACCGAATTTTTTTTAAGGGGGGAAGTATGTGAAAACCCATATACATTTATTATTTATTATTATTTTATTTTAATTAGCTAACAATAATTTAATATATTTATAAAAAATATATATTTTTTATTAGATGGTCTGCTTATTTATTTTTAGATATATATATATATATATATATATATATATATATATATATATATATATATATATATATATTTCAAGAGTCCTATTAGGTGTAGAATGGGATAAGAGTTATTATTGAACTGGATTGTTCAGATTGTAGATATATATATTATTCTTGAAATTAAATATATATCTACAATCTGAACAATCCAGTTCAATAATAACTCTTATCCCATTCTACACCTAATAGGACTCTTGAAATATATATATATATATATATATATATATATATATATATATATATATATATAAATATATAAAAATTTATGATTTATAATCTGATGTGCGCAGAGAATTTCTAAATTTTATTTCTCAATTCATCACTTTCGATTCTGTTTTCAAGATAAAAATTCTCGTTCTTTATTCAATAATAGGTGAATTTGATTTTATTTTCTCTCCTTAAACCGTTACAACTACTCTATAAATTTATTTTTCTTCTCTTTGACTATCGGTACTGAATTTGGTTGATCATAATTATTGTGAGACGATATCTTTAAATTTAGATTATATATATATAAGTTATTTTATTTTATTATTATTTAATATATATATATATTTTATATTTTGGATATGTAGGAGATTCAAATATTCATTTTGTCAGCTGAAATTATTTCTCTTTTATTGAATCTAGCTATTATTTTGGAGGTTCCAAGTGAGTGGTAATTATAGTACATGACACCATTTTTGTCCCTTTTAAAATTTCTTGGCATTAAGTTTGTTATTAAATGAAATTTTAAATCAATATTTTAACAATGATTTTATATGTAATTTTCTAGAGTTTTATTTTATTATTGAATTTTATTTCGATTTTGATTAAATAATTGATTTTGCCAACTATCTCTGCATTAGACCCATTAGGATTCCGGGAACAGGCCTTTAATGTATTTATATTGATTGATATTTGACTATAAAATTTACTGATGTGTTACTGAATTGGTTTGAGATTGATTTCATTTTATTGAATTGATTTGAGATTGATTTGATTTTATTTACTCTCTGAAACTATTGAAATACACTATTGGAATTACACTATCAATTATTATTTGCTACCTGAAATTTTTTATTGATTTTGATTGATTTGTACAAATTGATTTTCTGTTTTGAATTGGTACCTGTGCCCAATATCTGTTTCTATTATCTGGCCCCGCCGTGTGGACTATCACGGTATTAAGTTGCATTGTCGAGTCATGCATCATTGCAGTTTATGGTTTACATTAGTATCATATGCATTGATATCTGTGAAGGAGGAGGAAGGTATCTGATATCTGGTAGCGCGCTTTTGGGAATGAAACCTCCCAAGGGACAAATCCGTGAGGCCCGTGGGCCAAAGTGGATAATACTAACTGGAGAAAGATCGGACTGTTACAAAGTTGGTATCAGAGCTCGGTTGAGGTCTAGTAAACTTGTGGAGTATAGGATCCTTAATGTCTTTTCAGTTTATCATTGCTTCAGATATCTGCGTTCTAAGTACTTTTTCACCTGTCTTAATTTGGCTCACATTTTCAAATTTAATGCTTGTTTATTAAAATGAATAGGTGCCTAGGTCTGTTAGACGTAAGAGGAGAACTAAGGCCAAGGGTCTTAATGGTGCAAACCTTGATCCAACAGGGGAGGTACCACCTCAAACTATTAATCAGACATCTGAACAGATGCCTATAGCTAAGACTGGGGCACAACCATTCCAATTAGCTACTGCAGCTCAAGCACCTAGGGCTGGTCAAGTTCATGTGGCGATCCGCGGCGGATTGCATGCAGTGAATCGTGCCGTTAATACTATAGCTGAGTACCTTACAACTGAACCACAACAACCAGTGGTTGGCTCTATTTCAGCACCAGTTCAGGATAGGGCTCGATTCCTTGACTCTACAGACTTTCTCAAGCTAAAACCAAAGGAGTTCACTGGAGAGGATGCATTAGCTGATCCCTTAGATTTTCTAGATGATATGGAGAGGTGTTATGACACTATGGGTTGCAGTAGTGCTAGGATGGTAATGTTGGCAGGAAATCAACTTAAGGGAGTTGCTCGTGAGTGGTAATTATAGTACATGGCACCGTTTTTGTCCCTTTTAAAATTTCTTAGCATTAAGTTTATTATTAAATGAAATTTTAAATCAATATTTTAACAATGATTTTATATGTGATTTTCTAGAGTTTTATTTTATTATTGAATTTTATTTCGATTTTGATTAAATAATTGATTTTGCCAACTATCTCTGCATTAGACCCATTAGGATTCCGGGAACAGGCCTTTAATGTATTTATATTGATTGATATTTGACTATAAAATTTACTGATGTGTTACTGAATTGATTTGAGATTGATTTGATTTTATTGAATTGATTTGAGATTGATTTGATTTTATTGAATTGATTTGAGATTGATTTGATTTTATTTACTATCTGAAACTATTGAAATACACTATTGGAATTGCACTATAAGTTATTATTTGCTATCTGAAATTTTTTATTGATTTTGATTGATTTGTACAAATTGATTTTCTGCTTTGAATTGGTACCGTGCGATTCTGCTTTCATTATCCGCCCCGCCGTGTGGACTATCACGGTATTAGGTTACATTGTCGAGTCATGCATCATTGCAGTTTATGGTTTGCATTAGTATCATATGCATTGATATCTGTGAAGGAGGAGGAAGGTATCTGATATCTGGTAGCGCGCTTACCATCTGGCCTTTGGTGATGTGGGGTATCATTACCCTGGTGCACTGTACCATAAAATTTTTATTGAATGAATTTATTTTATATATATGTTTTATGAAATTATTTTATTAATGATTTTGAAAGCATGAGCATAATTTTATTGAATAGAAAATTTATTGTGAAATTAATCAAGCATCTGCCTGTTCCTACTCCGTTGTGTGCTATAATTATCATTCACTGAGTTTGATACTGCTTTCATACTTGTACTATGTATGGGTATATGGGCATGTGTTGGCTCCTACTAGTTATATATGGAGATAGGTGTTGATCAAGATGGAATCTGTTACCCTAAGTAAATAGGGATGAAATCCTATGTTCATTTAATTATTCTTGATGATTCAAGTTCCTAGCCAGGACAGATATATTTAGTCAGAAAAGAGTTTCTGACAAGAAAATCTAATTAATAAAAAATTGGAATTAAAAGAGAACATAATGTTAATAGCAAATGGAGTTTGACATTAACCATGACCCCAGATGGAATTGGGATTTTGTAACGGAGAGATTCTAGTGCATGGTAATATATGATTAAAGGTTCATTTAAGGTATTCCTTATTACTGATTGGGTGGCCAAGGCATGCTATGCTAGGTATCATCCATGGTCTATGATATGCCTAAAATGATTTAGAGAAATCATTTAAGGAAAGAAAGAGTTCTAATGATATTATAGGATAATATCATTTATCATTGCTAATAAGTAATGAGCCTAGTAAGTCACACATCTACACAAGTTAATCACCAAGTAAAATGTTATTTAATTAATTAATTAAACAGTTTGATTAATTAATTAAATAGGTTTGGTTTGTAATAAGATTGTAAAGTCCCTAGTATGACTTGAAACCAAATCTAGGTTATTGGATATATAGCATAAATTAAATTTATATTTAAATTGTTTAAATATGAATTTAATTTTGAGAAATTAATTAATGGAGATTAATTAATCAATTAATTTATATTTGATATAAATTAATTTGAAGAAGAGAAATTATAATTTTGGGTTGAGAACTCAAATTAAAAAGTAAGGGTAAATTGGTCATTTCACATGGTGACATGTGGCACCATGAGATGGTGACACATGGCATCATATGAGCTTGCCATTTGTCTTCCAATCATGTAAGATGATAAAAGTTAAGATTCAATCTTCCTTTGACTCTTGGCTTTATGAGATTGAGTTAACCAAAAACAAGATTGAATCTAGTGGTGACATGTGGCAAGGGAGTAAGTGAAACTTTGACTTATGTATATAAAGGGAAAAGAAGAAAGAGAAAATATAAATTTTCTCTTCTTCCTCACATGGTGGACGGCAACACTAGCTCCCCTCTCCTCTCTTTCTTTCTCACTTGATTCAAAGAGAAATCCTTTATTTTCTTTGAATTAAATTTGCTAGAAAGTGTTTCTAGTCTCCCATAGATTCATACAACTTCACTAAAGCATTAACCCCTAATTACAAGTGGTTGGCAAAGCTTGGGAAGTCAATTTTGGGGCTACCATTGGTGAGCTTGTGGTGCTCAAGCTAGAGGGACTTCATTTGGGGTCCTAAGAGCATCCAAAAAGTGGGAATTCCATCAATTGTGCTTCAAGAGGTTAGTACCTAAAATCCCTCTTTTAGTTAGGGTTAATTAGAATTAAATGTTAATTCACAATCTATGATAGCAAATGAAAGTTTAATGTATGCTAAAATGTGTTTTGATATACAATTGGGCATTGAAATTGATTAGGCACATATAACATATGGTATGTGGCATGTAACCATAGAGAATGATTTCGAAATTCAATGCCTTAAATGCCCTAAATTCATGCTTCCACTCTTACAATTGGTATCAGAGCCACTATATTTGCCATTTAGATTGATTTTGAGGCTTAATTGTGTGATTGGGTTGAGTTTGGGTTGATTTGAAGTTGGTTTGGATCAAAGAAAACCTAAAAAACCAAACTACCACAAGAAACATGGCATGGACCGTGTTCTGGGAATTTAAGTGGTCCAGGGCATGTTTTCTAACGCCCACGGGCATGTTGACGCGTGCCCCAGGCCGTGTCATTGAACGACAAGGCCTGTGTCCCTCTTCACCCCAGGCTGTGTCAAACACAGCGTTTACACGGCCTGGGTCATGTCGGTCCGTGCCCAAGGCCGTGTTCTTTGAATCTGGGCGTGTTGGAGCATGTTGGGGCGTGTTGAACTTGATTTCCATTATGCAATTATTATGTATTTTAAAGCCCAAAATTAAGCCCAAACCTAATTAAATGGTTTAATTAGGAATTTCAATCACACAATTAATTTATGAAAATTGTTTTCATAGAATTAAATTTAGAAAAGGGTTTCTAAATTTAAATTTATTTGAATAAGATTCAAATTTGAATTTTAGTTGAATATGTGATATTCAATTTAATTTTAAGCATGTATATTTTTATTTAATTGTTAAATTTTAAATATGCATGATGGATGATCATGGACAATAAAAGACTAATGTGATTGGATTTATTCATTTATTTTAATTTTTCTTTGAAATGTAAAATAATTAATTTATTTTAGTGGCTTGTATCATAAATGTTATGATAACTTAGGATGTAATTTCATTTATTTAAGGACCTTAAGTCCACATTCTTGTGAATTCACCTTGGTATGCCAAGGGTTACAATGTAATTGGATTGCAAGAAGAACAAGGAGGTCAAGAGCATTGGTGGGACCAGTGGGATGAAATCAAGATAAAGGGTTGATTATGTACTCCTTCAGCAACTCTAGTAAAATGAATGAATGAAATACACGTAGGAATGCCCTGATTCAATTCTTGGTGGCTCAGAATTGAATCCCTTAGAAAGTATATGATCATACCATATTGTTTTTTTATCCATGTATGCATGAGATATGTATGAATGTATGCAAGTATATGATATATGCATGCCAATTTGATAATACAGAAAGTGAGACCATAATAGTAATTAAAATGACCACAAAATCTTCCAAACAAATGATTAAGTTGGAAATGGTATAATTAAGGTAATAATATCATGGCCCTCTATTGAGGCAATTATTTTAAGAAATTTTAAATACTTGCATTATTAGCTAATAAGCTCGGATATGATGCATTTATTTAAGAGATTTTCTTAAGAATAATTGTTAAGCATAGGATGTCATAAGTATGTAAATGGTTGGTGGCCAATAATGGATGTGCCTGAAGTCATTAAAATTATTTGCATGCCTACTAGCTTAATGGGATCAACTTAACTAATGCAAGATAAATCAATAATGGATGTGCCTGAGATTTTGAGCATTAGGGGCCAAATAAATTATTGAACCTCACATAAGATGTGATGGGCAAAGAGTTACTCACTTATAGATTATTGTGATTCCAATAATGGATGTGCTTAAGGATGATCAATAAGACTATAAGAATTCAATCACCCACTAGAAATCTATCCAACTAGGATTTTCGTTTCCTACTATGAAAGTGTAGGATTCGCTATGTTAGTGGGAGAACTAATTTGATTAAAAAACCATAATCATTTTGGTTAATTACTGGATACATTTACTAATTAATCTTATTATTTCTGCAGTTTATTTTCTAATAATCATTAACACACAGTAACCACCACTGTCCAATATCCTTGCGAGCATACTTGATCACAATAGGTTGATGGGACCTAATCTTTTTGATTGGCTCAGAAATTTAAAGCTTGTCCTGAACCTAGAACATATTGGATATGTTCTAGATTCAAAGATTCCTGGTCCCTTACCTTCAGGGGCCACTCCAGAGGAATTAGAGACTTTGGACAAGTGGAAGGAGCATAATATGAGAGCTAGATATTACATGCTTGCTTCTATGACTAATGAGTTACAGAAGCAATATGAAAATATGCAAAATGCAAATAAGATCCTCCTTCACCTGCAAGAGTTGTATGGTGAGCATAGTAGAAATGCTAGATATGAGATATCTAGACAACTATTTCACATGAGAATGTCAGAGGGACAGAATGTAAGAGATCATGTCCATAAGATGATTCGACTTATTGAGCAGCTAGAACATCTTGATTTTCACATGGATTTCCAACTGTAGATGGATTTGATCCTTTAGTCCTTTCCAGAGTCATTTGGGAATTTTGTGATAAATTTCCATATGACCAAGCAAGAGTGCACTCTGGCTGGGTTACTTAACATGTTGGTTATTGCCCAAAAGAATATGCCGGGTAATAAAGGAAAAGAGGTAGCTATGGTTGTATCTTCTTCTTCTTCTGGAAAGTCCAAGAAGAAGAAGGGTCCTGGACCTTCCAAGAAGATAGCCAAATAGAAGGGCAAGATCGAAGCTAACAAAGGCAAAGGAAAGTGTTTCAACTGCTAAAAGGATAGGCATTGAAAGAGGAACTGCCCAGAGTATCTTGCTCCTCTAAAGGACAAGAAGGATAGACCTTCAGAAGGTATGTCTGTTTCTTATTATTTAGATTCTGATGATGCTCATAGTTCATCTACAGCTTATGTTTTAGATACTAGTGCTAGTTCTCACATTACTTTTGATATGTAGGAACTAGCAAGTAGTAGCAGGTTGCAGGCATGAGATGTTAGACTCTGGATTAGCAATGGCTTAACTGTTGAAGCTTAGCCATAGGATCTAAATCTTTGCACATGTATGGACATGTTTTGTATTTAAATAATATTTTGTGTATACCTGTTGCTTTTAAGAACATCATTTCTGTATCTAGTTTGACTAGAAATGGTTATGAATTTCAGTTTACAAATGATGCTTGTAATATTTATTTTGGAAATGAATATGTTGGCTTGGGTTATATGCATGATGGACTTTATTATTTGGATAATAATGTTAAATACAAATCTAATGCAAGCAATCTAAATGAATGTAATGCCATAATGAAATTTAACTCAAGTTCAAAACATCTTTGACACTTAAGATTATGTCATATTGCAGAAGATAGGATTAAAAACTAGAGAAAATGGGGATTTTATCCTCATTTGTGACACCCCTTGTAATACTCCTATTTGCATAGCCTGGTATATGTTACTGTTCCGGTGATCGGTATTGGTCCGGATAATTAAGAGGATTAGAACTATGTTTAAGACGCCTAGTTAAACCCTGAACACAAATAATTAGTAATTGTCAATTAGTTAAGTATAAATAAGAAAAACAGAACATAAGAAGTTAAATGAGCTGAGAGTCACAGCGATGGGTGACCTTATCGGGAAGGACTGCGAGGTCGATTTAAACTCGAATTTCGAATTGTAAAATGTGACACCGCGGTCCTTAGGACTATTGCGAACACAGTGGAAAAGAGAAAATCATAAAAAAGAATTTTTAAGCAGGTTAAATAATTAGGTCAGGGATCCAGAAGAAATATTAAATTATCTACAAACCGGGTCGAACCGGCGAGGGGCAATTTAGTCAATTCACCCCTAGAGCTGACTCCTGACCTAACTATCCAATAAAATCTGAGAAATGAAAATTTTGAAATATGGAATTAAATTAAAGAAGTATGGGAAAAACAAAAGGAAAAGAAAATTAAATTAAAAATACTTATGACATCATCATGGTGATGCAAGCATGACCTCATTAATATTATAATTTTAAAATATGAAAAAGTGAGGATAAATATTACAAAAATAAGACAAAAAATTAAAAAGAAAAAGTGGTCTTCTTCTTCTAGTTTCCGCCACTCTCTCTTTCTCTCTAATTCTCTCACAATTCCACCATTTTTAACCCTTAAAAGCTTGATTTCTCCTCCCTTCCTCACCATAAAAACCCTAACCACCGATATTAAAGTTTAATTTTAGACCTTGGTGGAGTGATTAGTAACAAAAAGAAGAAGAAAAGAAGGAGACTTGGAGAATTAGAGAATCCATAAATCAAGGTATGTCTAAATTGGTTTTAAATCTTTAAATACTACTTGAAATTTAGTTGAGATGCATGGAATTTGTGAAGAAAATGAAAATAATCTTACATGCATGATGAGTAGAAAATTTTAGCAGCCATGGTTCCCTAGAGTTTGATGGTGTTTAGTTAGGTTAAACATGAAATCTTGGTGAATTAATGTTGTATAGGTGATTTGTATGTTTAAATTGCATGAATTGAGCTAAGCATGAAAATTAGGGTTTGGCACCTAGGGTTTGAGAGGCAAAAATGTGAGAATTGGTCAAATAGTGTGTTTGACCTTGTTTGTGATGAAAAATGGTCACTTGTGACCAATTGAGGTGTGTTAGAAGTGTTAGAAGTGAGTTTAAATTCGGATTGAAAATGGTCATTCTGCAGGCAGCAGGACCAAGGTCCCTTTCAGGGACCAAAACTGAAAATTTACCAACCCAATTGGTGTGAGGCTAATTGGAAATGAAACTAGACACAAAATAGCACATTTTTTATTTAGGAATCATACCCAGAAAGTGGCCATAGCATATTGAACAAATTGGCCAAATCCGGATTAGGCAAACTGACCTGTACAAAAATGACCAAATAAATAGTGTTAGTTCATTTGGCCATAACTTGGGTTAGGTAGGTCTAAATGACCTGAAATTTTACCAGTGGACAGCTGAGATATAGACCTAAAACTTTCATGAAGGACACAAACCCAAATTATTCCCTTTTTGGCCACCCAAAGTTAGTGACCTAAAACTGCCAGAACCAGTTTGGTGCCCAGAAATCTGGGTTAAGTCCAATCTGGCAGCCATGATTCAAATGGCTATAACTTGAGCTAAAAAACTCCAATTGGAGTGATTCAAAAAGGAGAATAAAGTTAAGACAATAGGGAACATTTTCTATGAAGAAAGCTTAACCAAATTCTAACAGTAAAATGACCAATAGAACAATGCAACATAAGACACCCAAAACTAAAAATTTACAAATTTGCCTAAAAGACTTAAAATTTGAGAAAACAACCAAAACTAATAAATTAGGTAACTAAAATATGGTATGTGGGTGAAATTAGAATTCCCATACCTATTAAGCATTAGAAAGTCAACAAATTAACTTGAATAGTATCATGAATAGTAACCTCGAAATATAAATTTTAAAGAATGTCAAGTTTAGCACATTAAAGCTAGCTATAAGTAGATTTGAATTTATTTTTGGAGTTATGATAAATGGTGATACTGAAACACTGTGAAACTGTGTGTTTCAGTGGAAAAGAATATCGGGAAAGAACCCGAGACATTGAGTCAAGGTCAAGAGGAGACTCGTATAAGGTTTGTGCACAACTAACTATTTTGTTACTTTTCACTTCTAAATTGATTTGAACAAGTTTATTTTATGATTTATAATTTTGTTGTGTTGAGGATTTTAATTTATTGAATGAAATTATATAAATTAAATGTAAATTTTCTTATGCATTTAAGGATTTATTGCATGGTTTTGATGATTTGTAAACACTTTGTAAATAGAAATTATTTTGGATATGATTTGAAACCACAGTTGACATGGCAAAATATGTTGTGAATTCTCATTAGCTTGTATAGTGAGATATCTCCTCCACTAGATGGGGTGAGTTCCTTCCTTTCTGGCTTGCCAGTTGGGGAAGAGTTTGAATGAGTACTCATATATACTAGCTAGTCTTTGTTTCTCCCTTTTAGCCTCGATTATTGGGAGAGTGTGAAATGTCGTGGTGTACAACACGACATCTATTTGAATTTTGGGTCATGGGTTCAACTGTGTGAATTGTTGGCAACGCCCTTTAAATTATGCATAGTTTGATAAATTGTGGTTGAAATAAATAATTTATCAGTGATTCAAAATATTTTCGTATTGTTTCGGGATTTAAAAGAAATGTAGATAAATAGTTACTATTTGATCAAAATGTTATTCAAATGAATAATTTGCATGAATGAAAATATTGATTTTTGAATGTTATGAATTTTGAAGAATTTAGAATTTATAAATTTTAAATTTTTATACATTATGAATTGTCAAGCATAACTTATATTAAGTTTTAAATTATTAGTTTGTGCACCACTGAGTTCACCACTCAGCGATAGCTTTGTATGCTGTCGCAGGTGAAAGAAAATATAAAGCAGCTAAGCAAGATTACTAAAAAGGCATAGTGAGACTATCTTCAAGTATATCATAGGTATACCCTTGTACTTTAGATTTTGATGTAATTCTGTAATTATATGTATAAAATTTACTTTGAGCAGTTGTACCAACTCTTTTGTAATATATTTTTGGATTGTAATGAAATACGAATTATTATAAGGTTATCTTAAGATTTTATGTATTTATAAAGTTTTGCACTACTAAATTTTTAATACTCCCATGAATGTAAATATTCATTTTGTTATCATAATGAAATATTTCAATTTGATTTAATTTAAACTGTGTATTGAGTTGCTTGTGCTGATTTGTGAAATGAAATTGATTAATGAAGTTGTAATTGAAAAATATATTGGGAGTGTCTTTATTTTCACGTTTTGAAGAACTATTTTCTTAAAATACAGACGAAACTCTACCAAAATTTTTGTAAAAATTACGGAGATTTTAAATATCTAAAAATTTGATTTATGTTTGGACTTTAAATAAAGGTTTTTAACATCTGAAAAAAAAAATTGTACCCACTAATTTAAAAATGAACGAAAATTGTTTTAAAATCCCTTGTAGTATATTTAATGGGTTACCGGTAGGCGAAGTACGATGATTCATTAGGTGTACAACGAGAGCATGTTACATCTTACAAGGAGTAGGGTGTGACACCCCTTACCCGTCTATAGTGTAGCCAAGCAAGACATGTCACACTCGATGCCGGAGCACCCTATCTTATCTTACTTATTCTTAAATAATTTTAAACTCATTATTTTTTAATATCAATTATTTTTTTATTATATATATATATATATATATATATATTTTTTATTTTAAAGAGAAACTGACGGAGTTTCCCCTATTCTAATATCGTTTGGCATATCTCGCTATTTACCTGCTTGAAATTTTCGATAATATATTTACACTAATAATCTCATCATTTCATGCATCATCTATATATTTCAATTCTATCTTCAAACCCATAAAATCTCATTCATGCAACACTTTTACCAATGGTATCTGCTTGTTCCATAGCTACTTCACCTCATAAGCCAGAATCTCTATAGGTTCTTCTTCATATGTGAGGTCTGGATTCACTTCGATTTCTTCCATTGGTAGTACATGAGATGGGTCTGATCAATACCTCCTCAACATGGACATATGAAAGACATTATGTATCTTTTTCAACTCTGGAGGTAGTGCCAATCGATATGCCAAAGGACCCACTCTTTCCAGAACCTTATATGGCCTAATGAAATGAAGACTCAGTTTTCCCTTTCTGCCGAATCTCATAATCCTCTTCCAAGGGGAAACCTTGAGGAATACTTTGTCACCTACTGCATATTCAATATCCCTTCTCTTCAGATCAACATAGGACTTCTGACGGTTTGATGCAGTCTTAAGGCGATCTCTGATCACCCTGCTTTTCTCCTCAGTCTGCTGAATAATTTCAGGCTCAATCATTTTCCTTTCACCCACGTCATCCCAACACAACGGGGTTCTACATTTTCTACTATACAAAGCTTCATATGGAGGCATCCCAATGCTTGATTGGTAGCTGTTATTGTAAGCAAACTCAATCAAAGGTAAGTGTGTATCCCAACTGCCGTCAAATTCAATCACACAAGCCTGTAGCATGTCCTCTAAGATCTGAATTACCCTCTTAGACTGGCCATCTGTCTGTGGGTGGAATGCCGTGCTAAAGTTCAATCTAGTTCCTAGGGCTCTCTGAAGACTACCCTAGAATCTAGAAGTGAACCTAGGATCTCTGTCAGATACGATGGATACTGGCACTCCATGCAGTCTCACAATCTCATCAATGTACAACTTGGCCAATCTTTCTAAACTGTAGCCCATCCGAACTGGCAAAAAATGAACAAACTTGGTCAGTCTGTCAACAATGACCCATACTGCATCATGACTCTTCTGTGTCCTCGGAAGTCCCATCACAAAATCCATAGTTATTCTCTCCCATTTCCATTCTGGCATTGGTAGTGGATGTAATAACCCAGTTGGTACTTGATGCTCTGCCTTCACTTGCTGACAAATTAGTCATTTAGAAACAAACTCTGCCACATCTCTCTTCATACCCATCCACCAGTAATGCTCCTTTAGCCCTCTATACATTTTTGTACCACCAGGGTGCATAGCAAAAGGAGACTCATGTGCTTCCTTCAAAATGATTTGCCTCAAATAAACATCATTAGGAACACACATTCTGCCCTGGTGTAGCAATAGACCATCATCTCTTATTGAGAATTCTAGTTTCTTGCCCTGCTAGACTTCTTCCAATAGCTTTTGATACTTCTGATCATTCTGAGCAGCCATTCTGATCTGATCACTCAATACTGGCTGTACATGCCATGCAACTACTGTCTGCCCCTCATCATTAATCTCTAAGCTGGCATGTAATGATCTCAACTCATGTACCATAGACAAAGGAGTAACCCATAGACTTGCCATAGTCTTGCGACTTAAGGCGTCAGCCACCACATTAGCTTTCCCTGGCTGATAGTCTATCAGACAATCATAGTCTTTTATCAACTCTAGCCATCTCCTCTGTCTCAAATCAACTCTTTCTGGGTGCCCAAATACTTCAAACTCTTATGATCCGTGTAGATGTAGCACTTCTCTCCATACAAATAATGTCTCCAGATCTTAAGAGCGAACACAATGGCTGTAAGCTCTAAGTCATGTGTCGGATAATTTCTCTCATGCAGTTTTAGCTGATGTGATGCATAGGCAATGACATTCCGATCTTGCATCAACACACAACCTAACCCATTATGAGAAGCATCGCTGTAAACTGTATATTCTTTACCCGGTGTAGGTAAAGTCAAGACTGGAGCCTCAGTTAAACATTTCTTCAATTCATCGAAACTCTGCTGGCATTTGTCCGTCCACTGAAATTTCACATCTTTCCTAAGCAGCTTGGTCAATGGAGATGCCAACATGGAGAATTACTTCACAAATTGACGGTAGTATCCAGCTAACCCCAAAAAACTGTGAATCTCTGTGATATTTCTGGGTGGCTTCCAATTAAGGACAGCTTCTATCTTGCTAGGATCTACCTTAATACCCTCTGTTGATACTATGTGCCCCAAAAAGGATATCTCCTCCAGCCAAAATTCACACTTTGACAATTTGGCGTATAGTTGTTTCTCCCTCAAAGTTTATAGTATAATCCGTAGATGTCTATCATGCTCTTCTGCACTCCTCGAGTAAATTAATATATCATCTATAAACACAACCACGAACTGGTTGAGGTATGGTTTGAAGATAGTGTTCATCAAATCCATAAAAGCAGCCAGAGCATTAGTTAACCCGAATGGCATAACCAAAAACTCATAATGGCCATAGCGGGTTCTAAAGGCAGTTTTAGAAATACTCTGCTCTTGTACTTTCAGTTGATAATAACCTGATCTCAGGTCAATTTTGGAGAACACAGCTGCACCCCTCAACTGATCAAACAAGTCATCAATGCGGGGCAATGGGTATCTGTTCTTTATTGTCACCTTATTCAACTACCGATAGTCAATGCATAACCGGAGAGTGCCATCCTTCTTCTTTACAAACAACACTAGCGCTCCCCAAGGTGACACACTAGGGCGAATAAAGCCCTTATCAAGTAGCTCTTGCAACTGCACTTTCAATTCTTTTAGTTCTGCTGGTGCCATTCTATATGGCGTTATGGAGATTGGGTCCACACCAGGCATAACATCAATCTCAAATTGCACTTCTCTCTCTGGAGGTAATCTTGGCAATTCATCAGGAAACACATCCGAAAAGTCACATACTGTGGGGATGTCCCTCAATGCTGGACTACCCACTTGAATGTTTATCACATGTGCCAAGTACGCCTCACACCCCTTCCTAATCATTTTTCTGGCCAGTGCAGCTAAAATGATGTTTGAAGGCAATAACTGCCTCTCCCCATGTATTACTACATCACCATACTGAGGGAGACCAAAAGTGACTGCCTTCAGTTTATAGTCAATCATTGCATGATGCCTGACTAACCAATCTATGCCCATGATAATGTCATAATCTCTGAAGGGCATTTCAATCAAATTTGATAGAAAGTGTGTCCTTGGATCACCAAAGGACAATCTATAACACCCTCCCTGTAGCAACCCCGTACATTCTCTTTATTAGGTGACCGATGTGATTTGGGCGGCTAGAACGTTCGAAAAAAAATATTTAAACTAAAGTGAGGAACCATAATTAACTCAAATATTAATAAGAAAAATTTAGGAAAAATTTTAGAAATAAAATACAATCAAGTTAAATGAGCCGGTGCCCTAGCGATGGGTAACCTAGTGGGAAGTTGCAGTTCTAGCAACTAGGAGCCCTAGACCGGGGAAAAAATTCATAAAATAATTTTTGGGACTCCAGAGAAGGGTCATTGAGGTTCCTATGACATTAGTATGCCAAGAAAATATTTAGAAAAATTTTTCAATCGGTACAGACAATTTTGACCCGTTAAGCCAAACGGAGGGCATTTTGGTCATTTCGCCTTCAGAGGTAATTTTTGGCCGACTTGTCTAGTTAAGTAAATAATTATTATGACATAAAATGTGAATAAAAATTACTAAAAATTAAATTGAAAATGAGTAGAGATGAAAAGAAAAGAAAATGAAAGAAAATACCTAATAATGACATCATATGATGTCATTAAAAACCTATCCACCAATCACAATTTGTTAAACTCATTAAAAGAGATAAAAGAGACAAAAAAATTGAAAAACCAATCTACATCTTCAACCTTTGGGCAGCCAAAAACGTTGAGAGAGAGAGAGAGAAGAGGTTCCACCATTAAAGCTCCCTTAAGCTTCATTTCCCACTTCAATTCACCTTAAAAACTTATCCTCCCTTCACTAAAAATTTCCCTTACCACTAGAGCAAGACTTGGGCAGCAATTAGAAGAAGAGAAAGTGGAAGAAAGTGAGGTGTGAACAAGCTTAGAAAATCACCAAAGAGGTTAGTGCCATATTCTTTGCTTTACATCTTTCTAATCATGAATTTGAGCTAAGTTAAGTTGAAAATTTGATAAAAATTGAATTAATGAAGCGTGGTTATATTCCATGAAATTTTGGCAGCCTTGACATGAGTTAGAGTTAGGAGTTACTGTTCAACAAGGCAGTTGCAGTTACTGTTCACTGCGCTGTAGATATGGTCAGTCCAGAAAAATTTCAATCCGGCCAGTTGTGGTTTTTAGACCATAACTTGAGCTACAAAATTCCAAATGGAGTGATTCAAAAAAAGAAATTCAACTAGACAAAATAAGGAACAACTTTCATGTTTATCATTTTTCCAAATTCTCAACTGTGATAACTAATGGAGCAGTAAAAATAAGGTATCAAAACTGAAAATTCTGTCCCCTTAACTTTAAACTTAGATATGGTATTGGCAACCAATACCAACAAATTTTGAATGCAAAATGTGGTATGTTGAGAGTATTAAAACTAATGTACCTATTGTCTATGCAAAAGTCAACATTTTTGTTGACTAATGAAAGGAATAGTAACACCAAATCTTGAAATTCAAAAATTGTAAAACTCAAAAGTGTCAAATGCCCTAGTATACCTAACAATATTGGTTTGGATAGCTTGGCATGCCAATAGGGTTCGATTAGCGATCGCACATAGCATTATGCCATTCTGTGATTTCATGGCTTTTAGCCATTCTGACTTTGCGTTGAGACTTGACCTTGTGCCTAATGTTATTACGACTTATTAGTTACATTTGCCTGCCGGAGATACATATGTGACCGATAGTGTGACGGCCCGAGGTACTTGATACCCAGTGCCAGTTTACCCATTTATCCAGTCCAGTCATCCATTATAGGTTACTTGGGCAACCAAAAATGAAAGTGGATAAATTTAATGAAATAATGAATATAACAAGTACAAAAAAAGTAAATCTACAAATACTCAACGGAAATTTATTTGCAATGAGATATCAATACATTCACTGCATATTTATTTTCTGTTATGTATTTTTATTTTATTATTGGCACCACTAAGCATTATTGCTTAGCGCGTTGCTTTGCCACGTAGACTGGAGATATCTTGACCGAGAGCCACAGCAGACCACGGACTCGGTGAGACCTCTGACTCTGCATAGTGTCCGTGTCACCTCACCATCTTCAGTGCATTGGTAGGATACTAGGTTTCATTTTGGTATTTTGTAACTAACTTTTATTTTCTCATATGTAATTGAAACTTATGTAATGTATTTTGGTATTAATGTATATAGTGGAAATTGTGTTTGTGAATGAAAAAGTGAATATTTATTTATGACTTTTACATGATTATCATATGAGATGAATGATTGAGAAATGGAAATGTTGTTGAAAAACATATTGAGATTTTGTTGATGAAATGGAGTTTGGGATTGATTGGAAATGATTATTGGAAGTGTTTTTCACAGGTTCAGAAGAACTGTTTTCTCCATTTTTAGCCGGTACTCTGCCGGATTTTCTATAAAATTTTCGGAACCTCAAATAAATTATAATTTCAATAAATGACTTAAATAAATTATATTTCATAAATTATATTCAAACCTATGATAAAAATAAATTAAGGAAGAATAAAAATGATTGAGATAAAATAGAGTGTTCCGGTACACCGTGTGACATATCTTACTCGGATATACTATAGACGGGTAAGGGGTGTCACACAATCCCTATATAATTTATTTACCCTAACCTCCTGGCCTAATAGACTAGTTACTAGCACATCATAGTCCATTGGTACACATTGAATAGCAATAGAACACATCACATTAGCACTAACATACGAATGTGTGGAGCCAGGATCAAATAACACATATACATCTTGGTCAAGGATGGAGAAAATACCAGCTACTACGTCTGATGTTTCAGCCTCCTCCCTCTGACGCATGGTATACACTCTGACTGGTGCGCCACTGGGTACTAGCTGGTTAACAGTGCTTTGACTTCCAGGAGTGTTACCAAGACCCCTACCTCTGCCTCTACCTCTAGCAGCTGGCTGTGACCCTCTAGGTGCAGAGACTAAGGCTAATCCCTCAGATGTAGTAGAAGGTCCAGATCGGCGTGAACTAGTACAATCTTTAGCAAAATGTCCACTCCCTCCATAGTTATAGCATGCACCTATGGCCTTGAAACACACCCCACCGTGTGTTCTACCACAGGTTTCACACTCCCATACTGATAGAGCTCCTCGGGGTGCTTGCTGGGTCTGCTGACCAGAACGGGATGGTCTTTAGCCAAAGAATCTGCCTCTGCCAGATCTGTGAGAGCTAGATCCTCCAAACTATTTCCTCTTCCTTGAACCACTTTCAGGTGCTTGACCAGTAGTCTTTTCAGTCTTTTCTTTCTCTTGTGTACCCTTCTTCACTGCCCCTTCTGATTCTATCCTTTCGAGTTCCAAGGCTTGTGAAATTAGCTCAGAAAAATTCTGGTGTCTGAATCCCATAACTTGCATTCTCAAATTCGGCCTTAACCCGGCCTCAAACCTCTTACATCTATCTCTGGGGGTGGAGACTAAGCTTCCAGCATAGTGGCTCAGTCGAGAGAAGTCTCTCTCATACTCTGCTATTGTTCTGTCCCCTTGCTTCAGAATCAGGAATTCTTGTAACTTCATATCCACATATGCATCGGGGACCCACTACATCAAAACTCCTCAAAAGTCGACCAAGTAAGGTGGAGGTTCTACCAGTGTGGGGATGGTCTTCCACCATTCATACGCATCCTTGCAACAAAGAAAGCAGAATACTCGAACTTGGCTCTTACGCTGCTCGCACTTTCTAAAAACCCGTTCCATTCGCTCTAACCACTATTCTACCTCGAGTGGATCCACAGTGCCCTTAAACTCGGTGGTCCCAAATTTCATCAATTTTTCATATTGCCGAGCTGAGGGCTGTAGTTGTGCTATACGTACTTGCATCTAAGCTTGGGGTGGCACATTTCCAACCATTTGTTGGAAAAACGCAGCCATCTGCTGTGCAAACTGAGTAGGAAACTGTGGTGCTGGAGTAGGAGCTGGAGTGGCTGACCCACTCACATTCTGGAGTGCTAGGACTTACTCTTGAACCTCAGCCTCAACAAATTGTTCCACGAAATGATCTCCTTCTTCCATTCCATTTCCCAAAAATTTCTACTTCCTGAGATCAAACACAAGGAGGTTGACCTCCGTTAGTACATATTCATGATGTAAATATGTCATATGTATCAATTAAAGACTCTTGAGCAATTGTACTTATCAAAGAAATATTCATACATAGTCAAAATTTATTGCAAAACCACGCTCTGATACCACTAAAACATGTCACACCTCACCTTTCTGTAAGGCATGACATGATCCCGTAGAATATCTAATGAACTACCGAACTTCACCTACCGATAACTCATTAAGTATCCTACAAGGGATTTTAAAACCATTTTCTTATATTTTGGAAGTGGTGAGCGTTTTGGTAGGAATTAAAATCATTTATTCAAAGCTTAAAACTAGTAAAAATTTTTGTTCATTTTTATTTTTCTGCAAATTTTATAAAAATTTCGACAGAATGCTATCTGTATTTAGAGAAAATAGTTCTTCAAAAACCTGTAAAAATACTTCCAATAAATTTTTTCACAACTCCCAACCTCCAAATAATCTCAATTAAACACAACTCAAGTCAATTCTACTTCAAAATAATTTCACAATTTAATCCATGTTTGTCATCTCAAAACATTTCATCATTTCATTCGATAAAGCTAATTTACATTCACAAGTTTAATTTATAGATATTAAATACAAAAAATAATATTATTATAATTTATTATACAACTGCTCAACTTTACATTGATACATACAACATTAAAATGTTTACATCAAATAATTACAATGGTATAAATAAATACCCATACAAAAGTGATCAAGAAGTTCTTGCCAATCCAGCAGCTCACTCTGCTGCTTTTTCCTTGCCCTTATTTGCGACAGCAAAACAAGCTATCACTGAGTATAAAAATACTCAATGGTGCACAATAAAAGTTTAAAATACAATACATAAATCATTCATTGACAAAACACAATTTAAATATTTCTCAATCATATTTCACAAATTATCAAAGCTCATAATAGCACAATTTGGTCAAATAATTTAATAAACACAGTGTTGCCAAATCATACACAACTTAAGCCATGACACAAAATTTCCAATCAATGTCGCGTTGTACACCACGACAAAGCAATCTACAACCCCACTAATCGAAATCAATGAGGGAGGTGGCTAGCTAGCTAATGAGTACTCATCCGAACTACAACCTCAACTGGTAAACCAGAGAGGGAGGAAAATAATCGATCTCAACCCCATAAATGGAGGAATATTATGGTACTATCATGCTAAGTGTGAATTCGAAATCAAATTAAAACGATTTATTCAAATATTGCATACAAAAATCAAATCAATTTCCAAAGTTACATTTTCATTCACAAAATGGCAACACAAAAGTTCTTAAACTCATAATGCATACGAAATCCATTTTTCAATGATAAAATGCTTAAATAGGGTTTATTATGCACAAACCTGACGTGAATCGCCTCTAGGCCTTGACTCAGCCTCTCAGTCCTTCCAAGTCTTTTTCAGCTGAAACACAAAATTTATAGTGCCTCAGTATCTTCACTTCATAACAATTCCAATAACTAATTCCAATGTTTAAACTTACGTTCTTGCAAATTTCATGTTGAGGTTACTATTCATGATACTATTCAAGTCAATTTATTGACTTTCTAAGGCTTAATAGGTATGGGAACTCCATCTTCACCCACATACCACATTTTGGTTACCAAACTTGTTGGTTTTGGTCATTTTCTCAAAACTTAGGTCTTTTAGGCAAAATTGTAAATTTTTAGTTTTGGTGTCTTAGGTTGCACTGTTCCATTGGTCATTTTGCTGTTAGAATTGGGCTAAGTTTTCTTCAAAGAAATTGTTCCTTATTGTCTTAAATTTATTCTTCTTTTTGAATCACTCCAATTGGAGTTTTGTAGCTCAAGTTATAGCCATTTGAATCATGGCTACTGGATTGGACTTAACCCAGATTTCTGGGCAAATTCTGGTTCTGGCAGTTTTAGGTCACCAAATTTAGATGGCTAAATGACTTGGTTAAGAGCATAATTTGGATTGGTGTTCCTCATGAAAGTTGTTGGTCTACATCTCAACTATCAACTGGTAAAATTTCAGGTCATTTAGACCTGCCTAGCCCAAGTTATGGCCAAATGAACAAATACTGTTCATTTGGTCATTTTATCTGAGTCGATCAAAAATCCGAATTTGGTCAATTTGTTCACTAGGCTATGGTCACTTTTTAGGCATAATTTCTAAATGAAAAATGTTCCATTTTGTATCTATTTTCATTCTCAATTGGTCTCATACCAATTGGACTTGTAAATTTTCAGTTTTGGTCCCTCAAATGGACCTTGGTCCTGCTGCCTGCAGCATGACCATTTTCAATCCGAATTCACTCTCACTTCCAACATTTCCAACACATTTCAATTGGTCAAAAATGACCATTTCTCACCTCAAACAAGGTCAAACACACCATTTGACCATTTTCCAATTTTTGGCTTTCAAAACCCTAGGTCCAAACCCTAATTCACATTTTTGTTATATTTACTTGATTCAAAGCATACCAACATCATTCATCATCTCAATTAAGCTTCCTAACATATTTAATTCAATCAAAACACATGCATTTCCATCACAAACCCTAGCTGCCACAATTTCCATCTAGTCCTCCAATAATTAATTTCTTTTCAATTTAAGCATATTTCCAAGTTCTTCATGCTATAAATACTTAAATTAAACTAAAAACTTAAAGTTAACTCACTCACCTTGAATTGCAGAATTTTTTTTCCTCTTCAACTCCTTCCTTTCTTCTTTCTTTCTTACTCAAACTTCTTTTCAAGACTAAAAGACCAAGTTTAATTAAGGGATTTGCAATTTTTATGGCTAAGGTTTGGTTTCTTCAAGCTCAAAATGAGCTTTAATGGTGATTTGGTGAGGGAGCGTTAAGAGGGAGAGTGGTTCACATTTTTTTTTTCTTTTCTTTTTCTTTTATGAATTTAGTCTTATGGAAGACCATAAATCAAATTAAATAAATTTTTAATTATAGTATTTATGGCATCATGCATGATGTCATCTCTTTTCACTTTTTTAATTTTCTTTTTATTTTTCTATTTATTTTTTCCATTAGTTCTTTAATTTAATTCTCGATTCCAAAATTTTCTTTTCTCTGATTTTATTTGACAGTTAGGTCAGGAGTCAGCTCTCGGGGTCAATTGACCAAATTGCCCCTCGCCGGTTCAACCCGATTTGCAAATAATTCAATATTTCTTTCGACTCCCTGACCTAATTATTTGACTGGCTTAACAATTCTTTTTCATGATTTTCTCTTTTCCACTGTGTTCGTAATAGTCCTAAGGACATAGCGTCACATTTCTGATTCGAAATTTGAGTTTAAATTGACTTCGCAATCCTTCCCAAGAAGGTCACCCATCGCTGTGACTCTCGGCTCGCTTAACTTCTTATGTTCTGTTTTTCTTATTTATACTTAACTAATTGGCAATTACCAATTATTTATGTTCAAAACTTATCTAGTTGTCTTAAGTATGGTTCTAATCCCCTTAATTGTCCGGACCGACACCGGTCACCAGAATAGTGAAATATACCAGGCTATGCAAATAGGGGCGTTACAGATATAGACCTATCTAGTCAACCTATGCCTATTGATGAAACATCTACAATAATTCCTCACAGATCAACCAAGATATCTCATCCACCTGAGAGATATGGTTTTTGTAACACCCCTATTTGTATAGTCTGGTATATTTCACTATTCCGGTGACTGGTGTCAGTCCGAAAAATTAAGGGGATTAGAACCACACTTAAGACAACTAGATAAGCCCTAAACACAAATAATTAGTAATTGTTAATTAGTTAAGTATAAATAAGAAAAACAGAACATAAGAAGTTAAATGAGCCGAGAGTCACAGCGATGGGTGACCTTCTCGGGAAGGATTGCGAAGTCGATTTAAACTCAAATTTCGAACCGTAAAATGTGACTCTGTGGTCCTTAGGACTATTACGAACACAGTGGAAAAGAGAAAATCATGAAAAAGAATTGTTAAGCCAGTCAAATAATTAGGTCAAGGAGCCGAAAGAAATATTGAATTATTTGCAAACCGGGTTGAACCGGTGAGGGGCAATTTGGTCAATTAACACCGAGAGTTAACTCCTGACCTAACTGTCAAATAAAATTGGAGAAAAAAAAATTTCAGAGTCAGGAATTAAATTAAAGAACTAATGGAAAAATAAATAGAAAAAAAAAAGAAAAAAGAAAAAAGAAAAAGTAAAAAAGTGATGACATCATCGTGCATGACATAATAAATTTAATTTTAAATTTTGAAAAGTGGGTTAATTATCTACTTAAGTGACCAATAAAAAAAAGGAATTAAATTAAAACAAAATTCATTTTTGGGTCTTCTTCATCCATATTGTCGTAGCTCTCCCTTGGTCACTCTCTCATTTTCTTTCTTGAAACCTCCATGGAAGCTTGACTCAAGCTTCATAAACCCTAACCTAGCCATAATTTCCCTAAGATTTCTTGAGTAAATATTGTCCTTAAACCTTGATTCATCTATTGAAAAAAAAAAAAAAGAAGAAAGGAAGAAGTTGAAGAGGTGAAAAAAATTCTGCGTAAAGGTTAGTAATATAAACTTTAAATTGCTAGCTTAATTATTATACTTATGGTTGAATAAACTTAGAAATTATGGAAAATGGAAAAGAAAACAATTGTTAAATGACAAAACATGAATTTCGGCCAGCCATGGTACCTTGAAGTTTTGATATGTTCAATTTAATTTAGACATGAATTTGACATTGATTAAGGTTGAATATGTGGTTAGTGTAGTAAATTGGGTATGAATTAATCAATTGTGTAAATTAGGGTTTGGCATCTAGGGTTTTGGAGACAAAAATGTGAGAATGGGTCAAATGATGTGTTTGACCTTCTTTGAAATGAAAAATTTTCATTTGTGACCAATTGAGATGTGTTGAAAGTGTTAGAGGTGAGTTTAAAATCGGATTGAAAATGGTCATGCTGCAGGCAGCAGGACCAAGGTCCTTTTGACGGATCAAAACTGAAAATTTACAAGTCCAATTGGTATGAGACCAATTGGGAATGAAAATAGACATAAAACGGAACATTTTTCATTTAGGAATCATGCCCAAAAAGTGACCAAAACCTAGTGAACAAATTGACTAATTCGGGATTTATGCAGTCTGACCTGTACAAAAATGACCAAATGAATTTGTTCATTTGGCCATAACTTAGGCTAGGCAGGTCTAAATGACCTGAAATTTTACCAGTGGGAAGCTGAGATATACACCTAAAAGTTTCATGAGAACACAAACTCAAATTATGCCCTTAACCAAGTCATTTGGCCACCCAAATTTGGTGACCTAAAATTGCCATAACCAGTTTGGTGCCCAGAAATCTGGGTTAAGTCCAATCCGGCAGCCATGATTCAAATGGCTATAACTTGAGCTACAAAACTCCAAATGGAGTAATTCAAAATGGAGAATAAAGCTAAGACAATAGGGAACATTTTCTATGAAGAAAGTTTTGCCAAATTCTATCAGAAAAATAACAAATGGAACAGTGCAACATAAGACACCAAAACTGAAAAATTACAAATTTGCCTAAAAGACTTAGATTTTGAGTAAACAACCAAAACCAACAAATTTAGTAACCAAAATGTGGTATGTGGGTGAAGTTGGAATTCCCATACCTATTAAGCCTTAAAAAGTCAACAAATTTACTTGAATAGTGTCATAAATAGTAACTCGAAACATAAATTTTAAAGAACGCCAAGTATAGCATATTGGAGCTAGGTAAAAGTGAATTTAAATTTATTTTTAGATTTATGCTAAGTTATGATACTGAAACACTATGAAACTGTGTGTTTCAGTGGAAAAGAACACCGGGAAAGAACCCTAGGTGTAGAGTCAAGGCCAAAAAGCGACTCATGTAAGGTTTGTGCACAACGTAGAATTTCTGTAAATTTTCTTGTGCATATTGTTTTGAATAATTTGAAATATTGAATTGTGACATCATTGTGATGAAATATTTATTATGCTTTTGATTTAAATTGTTGAAAGTTATTTGTGTATATTTGAAATGGAAATGTTTAGTAAATTATTAAGATAAGTTTTGAAACCATAGTGTCATGTCTATATATTTGAACACCTCACTAGCATGACTAGTGGGGGTAATCAGTTTCGAATTTTGATTCCTTCTCTGGCTGAAGTGTTGAGGTGTGTGCCAGTAGAAGAAGAAATTGAATGGATATCCATATATTTGAGCTAGCTATTCTTGTGATGTGACTTCTCCTTAGCCTCTGGCTATTGAGATTATATTTGTTTCGAATGGCATGATATAACTGTGGGTTTTATGAAATTGGTTTTGATACTTCGAAATGAAATTGTTTGGATTAAAATCTCATAATTTATGTTTTGTATTTAATTCTCATGTTCAGTCCAATTTTTGAATAAATGTGATTTAAATTTACATAAAGATTATTTTAGTATGTTGTGCACCACTGAGTCCTAGTACTCAGCGATAGCTGTTATTGCTGTCACAGATATAGAGACTAGAGGAGCAGCAGATTGAGCTGCTGAGGATTGAGGAGCTACCTGCTTTGAAGCTATAGGGTATAATTTATACCCTGACTGTAAAAATTTATTTTGATGTATGTATTGTATGTAAAGGTGTGGACATGTAAAACTGGTCTTGAGCAGTTTGTATAAAGTTTGTAATAAATTTTAGTTTGAATTTCTCTTAATGTAAATTTTTGTAATTATGTATATAAATTGTTTTATCTTTAATGAAATATGAATGGAAGTATTTTGTTTTAAATTGAATGAAATTCATTAATGGTATTTTGATGATTATTGAATATTGGAAATTGTGAATTTGAATTTTTGGAGATTGATAAATGATGTTAAAATTGATTGTTAATTTGAAGAAGTGGTTGAAATAAATAATTGGAAGTGCTTTTTATAGGAATTTAAAGAACTGTTTTCTCAAAATACAGACGACACTCTACCGAAATTTTTATAAAATTTGTGAAAAAATAAAATGGGCGAAAAAATTTTTACTCGTTTTAAATCTTCGAATAAATGATTTTAATACCTATTAGAAAATGCTCACCACTTATAAAAGTAAGAAAATTGTTTTAAAATCCCTTGTAGGGTACTTAATGAGTTATCGGTAGGTGAAGTTCGGTAGTTCATTAGGTATTCTACAGGATCATGTTATGCCTTACAGAGGGGTAAGGTGTGACATATTTTAGTGGTATCAGAGTAAAATTTTTGAAGTACGTTTTAACTTATGAATTTGTGTCTTTTCTTTGATAAGTACAACTGCTCAATGTCTTTATTTGTTACATACAGTGCATTACATCATAAATATGAACTAACAGAGGGAAATCTCCATGTGTTACTTGTTCAGGAGATACCCTAACTTCAAACTAAAATGGAAGAAAGAGATCGCTCAGTCGAGCAATCTGTTGAAGCTTAGGCACAAGGGGAAGCCCTAGCTCTACAAAATGTCAGTGGATCAGTAGCACCAGCCCCACAAATGTCGCAGTTTCCTACACAGTTTGCACAGTAGATGGCGGCAATGTTTCAACAAATGGCTGGGGGTATGCTTGCTCAAGGTCCACCCCAAACACCTGTGGTACAACCACTGCCTCCAGCCAGACAGTATGACAAGTTATTGAAGTATGGAGCTACTGAATTCAAGGGTACAGTAGACCCTTTAGAGGTAGAGCAGTGGTTAGAGAGAATGGACAGAGTGTTTAAGAAGCTGCACTGCCAAGATGAGTTGAAATTTGAATACTCCGTGTCGCTACTGCAAGAGGAAGCGTATGATTGGTGGAAGACCATCCCCCACAGCTTGGCTGAACCACCAGTACTGACCTGAGATGACTTCATCAGAGAATTCAGACAAAAATACGTCCCAGACGCATATGTGGATCAAATGTTACAAGAATTTCTGAGCCTAAAACAAGGGAACAGATCAGTGGCAGAGTATGAGAGGGAGTTCTCCTGCTTAAGCCACTGCTGGGAGTCTCCTTTCTACCAGCAAGGAAAGGTGCAAGAGATTTGAAACGGGTTTGAACCCCAGTTTGAGGATGCAAGTAGTAGGATTCAGGCACAGCAACTTCTCTGAGCTCATCTCTCAAGCACTTGAGCTAGAAAGGATTGAATCAAAAGTGACACCTAAAAAAATCGAGAAGAGAGAAAGCAGAGAAAGATAAAGGGGAAAAGTCAGTAGAGCCAAGTTTTGGTGGTACTTCTGGGAAGAGGAAGAAATTTGGTGGACCTAACAGAGGTCGAGGTGGAAGATTTGGAAGGGGCAGATTTTCTAGACAGAGACCCCCTAGGTCTGGTCAGCAGTCAAGCAGGGGTTCATATCCTCCCCGCCCCTGTGAGACTTGTGGCAAGATTCATGGGGGAGAATAGTATTGGGCAACAGGAGCCTGTTTTAACTGTGGAGGCAAGGGCCATCTTGCTAAAGACTGCACTAGTGCTCCTAAATATGGTCTAGCTCCTACGACTGCAGAAGTATCTATTCAGAGTCCTGCTCCCAGAGGTTCACAACCAGTTGGCAAAGGAAGAGGCAGAGGTAAAGGCACTACTTCAGGCAGTCAGGGTACTACTGGTCAGTCAGCACAAAAAAGTGCTTCAGCCGGGGTTTACACGATGAAACAGCGAGAATAGGCTGAGACTTCCAATGTGATAGCTGGTACATTCTCTATCTCTGATCAAGAAGTATTTGTGTTGTTTGATCCGGGTTTAACCCATAAATATGTTAGTGCTAGCATAGGTAGTTCACTTGCTGTTTCATGTGTCCTAATGGGTTTTGAAGTGCTAGTAACTAGTCCGTTAGGAAAAGAGGTTCAAGTCAACAGAATCTAAAGAGACTGTCCTTTGGTGATCCAAGGACATGTTTTTCTGTCTGATTTGATTGAAATACCCTTCAAAGGTTATGATATTATCTTGGGCATGGATTGGTTAGCCAGGCATCATGCCATGATTGACTGTAAACTGAAGACAGTCACTTTTGGTCTCCCTCTGTACGGTGATGTGGTAATACATGGGGGGAGGCATTTACTGCCATCAAACACATTTTGGCTGCACTAGCCAGAAGAATGATCAAAAAGGGGTGTGAAGCATACTTGGCACATGTGATAGACACCCAAGTGGGGAGTCCAGCACTGAGGGACATCCCTACAGTATGTGACTTTTCGAATGTGTTTCCTGATGAATTGCTAGGATTACCTCCAGAAAGAGAGGTGCAGTTTGAGATTGATGTTATGCCTGGTGTGGACCCAATCTCCATAACACCATATAGAATGGCACCTGCAGAATTGAAAGAATTGAAAGTGCAATTGCAAGAGCTACTTAATCCGCCCTAATGTGTCACCTTGGGGAGCGCCAGTGTTATTTGTTAAGAAGAAAGATGACACTCTCTGCTTATTTATTGACTATTGGCAGTTGAATAAGGTGATAATAAAGAATAGATATCCATTACCCCGCATTGATGACTTATTTGATCAGTTGAGGGGTGCAGCTGTGTTCTCCAAGATTGACCTGAGATCAGGATATTATCAACTGAAAGTACAAGAGCAGAGTATTTCTAAAACTGCCTTCAGAACCTGCTATGGCCATTATGAGTTCTTGGTCATGGCATTCGGGTTAACTAATGCTCTGGTTGCTTTTATGAATCTGATGAACCCTATCTTCAGACCATACCTCGCCCAGTTTGTTGTGGTATTCATAGATGATATATTAGTCTATTCGAGGAGTGCAGAAGAGCATAATAGAGATCTGCGGATTGTACTACCGACTTTGAGGGAGAAACAGCTATACGCTAAATTGTCAAAATGTGAATTTTGGCTGAAAGAAATATCTTTCTTGGGGCATGTAGTATTAGTAGAGGGCATCAAGGTAGATCCAAGTAAGATTGAAGCTGTCCTTAATTGGAGGCCACCCAGAAATATCATGGAGATTCGTAGTTTTCTAGGTTTAGCTAGATACTATTGTAGATTTGTGAAGGGATTCTCCATGTTGGCATCTCCACTGACCAAGTTGCTCAGGAAAGATGTAAAATTTCAGTGGACGGATAAATGCCAATAGAGTTTTGATGAATTGAAGAGATGTTTGACTGAAGCTCCAGTCTTGACTTTACCTACTTCAGGTAAAGAATACACAGTTTATAGTGATGCTTCTCACAATGGGTTAGGCTATGTATTGATGCGAGATCGAAATGTCATTGCCTATGCCTCACGCCAGCTGAAACCGCATGAGAGGAACTATCTGACACATGATTTGGAGCTTGCAGCTATAGTGTTTGCCCTTAAGATCTGGAGACAATATTTATATGGGGAGAAGTGCTACATCTACACAGATCATAAGAGTTTGAAGTACTTGGGCACTCAAAAAGAGTTGAATTTAAGATAGAGGAGATGGTTAGAGTTGATAAAAGACTATGATTGTCTGATAGACTATCAGCTAGGGAAAGTTAATGCAGTGGCTGGCGCCTTAAGTCGCAAGACTATGGCAAGTCTACGGGTTAATCTTTTGTCTATGGTACATGAGTTGAGATCATTACATGTCAGCTTAGAGATTAATGATGAAGGGCAAACAGCAGTTGCATGGCATGTACAGCTAGTGTTGATTGATCATATCAGAATGGCTGCTCAGAATGATCAGAAGTATCAGAAGTATCAGAAGCTGTTGGAAGAAGTCAGGCAGGGCAAGAAACCAGAATTCTCAATAAGAGATGATGGTCTACTGCTACACTAGGGCAGAATGTGTGTTCCTAATGATGTTGATTTGAGGCAGATCATTTTGAAGGAAACACATGAGTCTCCTTTTGCCATGCACCCTGGTGGCACAAAAATGTATAGAGGGCTAAAGGAGCATTACTGGTGGATGGGTATGAAAAGAGATGTGGTAGAGTTTGTTTCCAAATGCCTAACTTGTCAAGTGAAGGCAGAGCATCAAGTGCTCGCTGCGTTGTTACATCCACTACCAGTACTAGAATAGAAATAGGAGAGAATAACGATGGATTTTGTGATGGGACTTTCGAGGACACAGAAGAGTCATGATGCAATTTGGGTCATTGTTGATAGACTAACCAAGTCTGCTCATTTTCTGCCAGTCTAGATGGACTATAGTCTAGAAAGATTGGCCAAGTTGTACATAGATGAGATTGTGAGACTGCATGGAGTGCCAGTATCCATCGTATCTGACAGAGATCCTAGGTTCACTTCTAGATTCTAGGGTAGTCTTCAGAGAGCCCTAGGAACTATATTGAACTTCAGTATGGCATTCCACCCACAGACAGATGGCCAGTCTGAAAGGGTAATTCAGATCTTGGAGGACATGCTACGGGCTTGTGTGATTGAGTTTGAGGGCAGTTGGGACACACATTTGCCTTTGATTGAGTTTGCTTACAATAACAGCTACCAATCAAGCATTCGGATGCCTCCATATGAAGCTTTGTATGGCAGAAAATGTAGAACCCCGTTATATTGGGATGAAGTTGGTGAAAGGAAGATGATTGGGCCTAAAATTGTTCGGCAAACTGAAGAAAAGATCAGGGTGATCAGAGATCGACTTAAGACTGCATTAGACCATCAGAAGTCCTACATTGATTTAAAGAGAAGGGATATTGAGTATGCAGTGGGTGAGAAAGTATTCCTCAAGGTTTTCCCTTTGAAGAGAATTATGAGATTCGACAGAAAAGGGAAACTTTCCCTTGGAAGAGAATTATGAGATTCGACAGAAAAGGGAAACTGAGTCCTCGTTTCATTGGGCCATATGAGGTTCTAGAAAGAGTGGGTCCTTTGGCATATCGTTTGGCACTACCTCCAGAGTTAGAGAAGATACATAATGTCTTTCATGTATCCATGTTGAGGAGGTCTAGATCAGACCCATCTCATGTACTACCAGTAGAAGAAATTGAAGTGAATCCAAACCTCACATATGAGGAAGAACCCATAGAGATTCTGGCTTATTAGTTGAAGCAGCTACGGAATAAGCAGATACTATTAGTAAATGTGTTGTGGAACCATCATTCGGCTAGAAGGCTGCTTGGGAACGAGAGGAGGACATGAGGAGACAGCATCCATAGCTGTTCAGAGATTGATACAAGGTAAAATTTCGAGATGAAATTTATTTTAAGAGGGGGAGAATTGTAACACCCCTATTTGTATAGCCTGGTATATTTCACTACTCCGATGACCGGTGTCGGTCCGGACAATTAAGGGGATTAGAACCACACTTAAGACAACTAGATAAGCCCTAAACACAAATAATTAGTAATTGTTAATTAGTTAAGCATAAATAAGAAAAACAGAACATAAGAAGTTAAATAAGCCGAGAGTCACAACGATGGGTGACCTTCTCAGGAAGGATTACAAAGTCGATTTAAACTCAAATTTCGAACCGTAAAATGTGACTCCGCGGTCCTTAGGACTATTATGAACACAGTGGAAAAGAGAAAATCACGAAAAAGAATTGTTAAGCCAGTCAAATAATTAGGTCAGAAAGCCAGAAGAAATATTGAATTATTTACAAATCGGGTTAAACCAGTGAGGGGCAATTTCGTCAATTGACCCCGAGAGCTAACTCCTGACCTAATTTTCAAATAAAATCGGAGAAAAGAAAATTTTGGAGCAGGGGATTAAATTAAAGAACTAATAGAAAAATAAATAGAAAAAAAAAAGAAAAAGAAAAAGTAAAAAAGTGATGACATCATCATGCATGACATAATAAATTTAATTTTAAATTTTGAAAAGTGGGATAATTATCTACTTAAGTAACCAATAAAAAAAAGGAATTAAATTAAAACAAAATTCATTTTTGGGTCTTCTTCATCCATATTGCCACAGCTCTCCCTTGGTCACTCTCTCATTTTCTTTCTTGAAACCTCCATAGAAGCTTGACTCAAGCTTCATAAACCCTAACCTAGCCATAATTTCCCTAAGGTTTCTTGAGTAAATATTGTCCTTAAACCTTGATTCATCTATTGACAACCAAAAAAAAAAAAAGAAGAAAGGAAGAAGTTAAAGAGGTGAAAAAGATTCTGCATAGGTTAGTAATCTAAACTTTAAATTGCTAGTTTAATTATTATGCTTATGGTTGAATAAACTTAGAAATTATGGAAAATGAAAAAGAAAACAATTGTTAGAGGACTAAACATGAATTTCGGCCAGTCATGGTACCTTGAAGTTTTGATATGTTCAATTTAATTTAGACATGAATTTGACATTGATTAAGGTTGAATATGTGGTTAGTGTAGTAAATTGGATATGAATTAATCAATTGTGTAAATTAGGGTTTGGCATCTAGGGTTTTGGAGACAAAAATGTGAGAATGGGTCAAATAGTGTGTTTGACCTTCTTTGAAATGAAAAATTTTCATTTGTGACCAATTGAGATGTGTTGAAAGTGTTAGAGGTGAGTTTAAATTCAGATTGAAAATGGTCATGCTACAGGCAGTAGGACCAAGGTCCCTTTGAGGGACCAAAACTGAAAATTTACAAGTCCAATTGGTATGAAATCAATTGGGAATGAAAATAGACATAAAATGGAACATTTTTCATTTAGGAATCATGCCCAAAAAGTGACGAAAACCTAGTGAACAAATTAACCAAATCCGGATTTATGCAGTCTGACCTGTACAAAAATGACAAAATGAATTTGTTCATTTGGTCATAACTTGGGCTAGGCAGGTCTAAATGAACTAAAATTTGACCAGTGGAAAACTGAGATATAGACCTAAAACTTTCATGAAAAATACAAACTCGAATTATGCCCTTAACCAAGTCATTTGGCCAACCAAATTTGGTGACCTAAAACTGCCAGAACCAGTTTGGTGCCAAGAAATTTGGGTTAAGTCCAATCCGGCAGCCATGATTCAAATGGCTATAACTTGAGCTACAAAACTCCAAATGGAGTGATTAAAAAGGAGAATAAAGTTAAGACAATAGGGACCATTTTCTATAAAGAAAGTTTTGCCAAATTCTAACAGAAAAATGACAAATGGAACAGTGCAACATAAGACACCAAAACTGAAAAATTACAAATTTGCCTAAAAGACTTAGATTTTGAGTAAACAACCAAAACCAAAAAATTTAGTAACCAAAATGTGGTATGTGGGTGAAGTGGGAATTCCCATACCTATTAAGCCTTAAAAAGTCAACAAATTGACTTGAATAGTATCATAAATAGTAACCCCGAAACACAAATTTTAAAGAACGACAAGTTTAGTACATTAGAGCTAAGTAAAAGTGAATTTAAATTTATTTTTAGATTTATGCTAAGTTATGATACTGAAACACTGTGAAACTGTGTATTTCAGTGGAAAAGAACACCGGGAAAGAACCCGAATTATCAAGTCAAGGCCAAAAGGTGACTCATATAAGGTTTGTGCACAACGTAGAATTTCTGTAAATTTTCTTCTGCATATTGTTTTGAATAATTTGAAATATTGAATTGTGACATCATTGTGATGAAATATTTATTATGCTTTCGATTTAAATTGTTGAAAGTTATTTGTGTATATTTGAAATGGAAATGTTTAGTAAATTATTAAGATAAGTTTTGAAACCATAGTGTCATGTCCATATATTTGAACACCTCACTAGCATGACTAGTGGGGGTAATCAATTTTGAATTTTGATTCCTTCTCTGACTGAAGTGTTGAGGTGTGTGCCAGTAGAAGAAGAAATTGAATGGATATCCATATATTTGAGCTAGCTAGCCTTGTGATGTGACTTCTCCTTAGCCTCTGGCTATTGAGATTATATTTGTTTCAAATGGCATGATATAACTGTGGGTTTTATGAAATTGGTTTTGATACTTCGAAATGAAATTGTTTGGATTAAAATCTCATAATTTATGTTTTGTATTTAATTCTCATGTTCAGTCCAATTTTTGAATAAATGTGATTTAAATTCTACATAAAGATTATTTTAGTATGTTGTGCACCACTGAGTCCTAGTACTCAGCGATAACTGTTTTTGCTGTCGCAGATATAGAGACTAGAGGAGTAGCAGATTGAGCTACTGAGGATTGAGGAGCTACTTACTTTGAAGCTATCGGGTATAATTTATACCCTGACTGTAAAAATTTATTTTGATGTATGTAATGTATGTAAAGGTATGGACATGTAAAACTGGTCTTGAGTAGTTTGTATAAAGTTTATAATAAATTTTAGTTTTAATTTCTCTTAATGTAAATTTTTGTAATGATGTATATAAATTGTTTTATCTTTGATGAAATATGAATGGAAGTGTTTTGTTTTAAATTGAATGAAATTCATTAATGGTATTTTGATGATTGTTGAATATTGGAAATTGTGGATTTGAATTTTTGGAGATCGATAAATGATGTTGAAATTGATTGTTAATTTGAAGAAGTGGTTGAAATAAATAATTGGAAGTGCTTTTTATAGGAATTTGAAGAACTGTTTTCTCAAAATACGGATGGCACTCTGTCGAAATTTTTATAAAATTTGCAAAAAAATAAAATGGGCCAAAATTTTTTTTCTAGTTTTAAATCTTCGAATAAATGATTTTAATACCTATTAGAAAATGCTCACCACTTATAAAAGTAAGAAAATTGTTTTAAAATCCCTTGTAGGGTACTTAATGAGTTATCGGTAGGTGAAGTTCGGTAGTTCATTAGGTATTCTACGGGATCATGTTATGCCTTACAGAGGAGTAAGGTGTGATAGTTTTCTTCATGTAGATGAACAAGAGTTGTTTGCTCATGAAGAAATAGATCATGGAGATGATCCTTTTACCTATGAAGAAGCTATATCAAATATAGACTCTTCAAAATGGATTGAAGCTATGAAATCCGAAATTGATTCCATGTATAAGAACCGAGTTTGGGATCTTGTTGACCCACCTAAAGGTATTGTACCTATAGAAAATAAATGGGTTTTCAAGAAGAAAATTGGTTCTAATGGAAAGGTAGAGACCTATAAGGCAAGACTAGTTGCAAAAGGGTTTTGCCAAAGGCAAGGAATCGACTATGAGGAGTCTTTCTTATCTGTTGCCATGCTTAAATCAATTAGGATTTTATTAGCAATAGCTGAATATGTTCATTATGAGATTTGGTACATGGATGTCAAAATAGCTTTTCTCAATGGAAACATTAATGAAAACATTTTCATGGAATAACCTAGGGGTTTTGAATCCCATGATAGTTCCAAGGTGTGCAAGCTGAAACGATCCATGTATGGGTTGAAACAAGCTTCGAGGAGTTGGAATATCCGTTTTGATGAAGCCATTAAGTCATTTGGTTTTATAAAAAATGTGGATGAACCTTGTGTATATAAGAAGGTTAGTGAAAGTACTATCACTTTCCTTGTCTTATATGTAGATGATATTTTATTGATTGGCAATGATATAGGTATGTTGACAACTGTTAAGATATGGTTGTCAAATACATTTTCCATGAAAGACTTAGGGAAAGCAACCTATATTCTTGGAATTCACATCTATAGAGATAAAGCAAAAAGAATAATTAGTTTATCCCAAAGTCTATATTTGGAAAAGGTGTTAAAGTGGTTTAATATGCTTGACTCCAAGAGAGGATTGTTACCAGTAAGACATGGTATCCATCTTTCTAAGGAAATGTCTCCAAAGACACTTGAAGAAAGAGACAAGATGGCTAGGATTCTATATGCCTCGGCTATTAGAAGTTTGATGTATGCAATATTATGTACTAGGCCGGATATCACATATTCTGTTAGTTTGACTAGTAGGTTTCAATCCAATCCAGGTTTGGAACATTGGATAGCTGTCAAGAATATCCTTAAGTACTTGAGAAGAACTAAGGATTTAATCTTGATTTATGAAGGTGGCGACCTACAATTGGGTGATTACACTGATTCTGATTTTTAATCAGATATTGATGATAGAAAGTCTACCTCTGGTTTTGTGTTCATTTGTAATGGAGGTGCAGTCAGTTGGAAGAGCTCCAAATAGAGTATGACTATTGATTTCACTACAGAGGCCGAGCACATTGCTACATCAGATGCTGTAAAAGAGGTTGTTTGGATAAAGAAGTTCGTGATAGAACTTGCAGTAGTTCCTTCCATTGAGTTAGCAGTTCCTCTCTACTGTGACAATAATGGAGCGATCATACAGGCTAAGGAACCCTGGTCTCACCAGAAATCCAAACATATAAAAAGGCACTACCACATTATCAGAGAGATAGTCGGGCGAGGCGATGTAATCATGCAGAAAATAGCATTAGCCGAAAATCCAGCTGATCCATTCACAAAGCCTATGTCACAAACTCAGTTAGACTGAAATCTTGAGAAGATGGGTCTAAGATATTGTAATGAATGGCTCTAGTGCTGGTGAGAGATTGTTAGTAGTATGCCCTAGAGCATATCATTTTATATGTATCTTATACATATTTTATTAATAAAAGGCAATTTTACTTTTCCATTTACATAATCTATTTATGTGTAATTGAAAGGTCCATTGATATTTTGTTAGAAATTCTATTCTTAAGTTGTTAAGAATATGAGTGACAGTATTTCTTGAATAAAGTATCATATATTAGTTCACAATCAAGGACACGTCACAAAGGACATGACTTATCCAGAAAGATTATAATCATGTTTGTTCCCAAGGTATTTATATGAGATATAAATAAGATGGAGTGGTGAGTCTCATGCCATATAACAAACATGATAGGCACTTATACATGATAAGTAGGCCGAACCAGTGACATTTACGACAAGCACATGGAGTTTACTCTTATCAATGCATTGTCATATATCATATCATTGCATATAATCTTTAGACCTGAGATAACACAGTTATCTTGTATATAGGTGGTTTGAGTTTGATATTGCTTTCATACTTGTACTATGTATGAGTATATAGGCATGTGTTGGCTCCTACTAGTTATATATGGAGATAGGTGTTGATCAAGATGGAATCTGTTACTCTAAGTAAATAGGGATGAAATCCTATGTTTATTTAATTATTCTTGATAATTCAAGTTCCTGGCTAGGACAGATAGATTTAGTCAGAAAAGAGTTTCTCACAAGAAAATCTAATTAATCAAGAATTGGAATTAAAAAAGAACATAATGTTCATAGCAAATAGAGTTTGACATTAACCATGACTCCAGATGAAATTGGGATTTGTAATGGAGAGATTTTAGTGCATGATAACATATGATTAAAGGTTAATTTAAGGTATTCCTTATTACTGACTGGGTGGCCATGGCATGCTATGCTAGGTGTCAACCATGGTCTATGATATGCCTGAAATGATTTAGAGGAATCATTTAAGGTAAGAAAGAGTTATAATGATATTATGGGATAATATCATTTATCATTGCCAATAAGTAATGAGCCTAGTAAGTCACACATCTACACAAGTTAATCACTAAGTAAAATATGATTTAATTAATTAATTAAGAGTTTGATTATTTAATTAAATAGGTTTGGTTTGCAATAAGATTGCAAAGTCCCTAGTATAACTTGAAATCAAATCTAGGTTATTGGATATATAACATGAATTAAATTTATATTTAAATATGAATTTAATTATGAAAAATTAATTAATAGAGATTAATTAATCAATTAATTTATATTTGATATAAATTAATTTGAAGAAGAGAAATTATAATTTTGGGTTGAGAACTCAAATTAAAAAGTAAGGGTAAATTAGTCATTTCACATGGTGATATGTGGCACCATGAGATAGTGACACATGGCACCATATGAGCTTGCCATTTGTCTTCCAATCATGCAAGATGATAAAAGTCAAGATTCAATCTTCCTTTGACACTTAGCTTCATGAGATTGAGTCAACCAAAAATAAGATTGAATCTAGTGGTGACATGTGGCAAGGGAGTAAGTGAAACTTTGACTTATGTATATAAAGGGAAAAGAAGAAAGAGAAAATACAATTTTTCTCTTTTTCCTCACATGGTGGACGGCAACACTAGCTCCCCTCTCCTCTCTTCCTTTCTCACTTGATTCAAAGAGAAATCTTTTATTTTCTTTGAATTAAATTTGCTAGAAAGTGTTTCTAGTCTCCCATATATTTATACAACTTCACTAAAGCATTAACCCCTAATTACAAGTGGTTGGCAAGGCTTGGGATTTGGGGCTGCCATTGGTGTGCTTTGTGACACCCCTTACCCGTGTACAGTATACCCGAGTAAGTAATGCCACACGGTGTATCGGCACACTCTAATATACCTTAATTAATTTATATCATGCTTTTGCATATAATTTATGAAATATACTTTATTTAAGCCATTTAGCAAAATTTTTATTTATTTGAGGTTCCGAAAATTTTATAGAAAATCCGGCGGAGTACCGGCTAAAAATGGAGAAAACAGTTCTTCGGAACCTGTTAAAAACACTTCCAATAAACAAATTCATTCATTCTCAACTCCAATATCATCACAAAACTCAATATCAAGATCTCAACAATTTTTCAATTTCAGGTCTCAACAACCTTTTCATTTCTCAAACATCCCTTTCTCAGGGTTCTCATATATAAACAACAATTAAATACTCAAATTACTTCCATACATAACCATAAATCTTTATTATTTACATGAACCTCAAAATACATTACATAAATCCCAAATACATATGAGAAAATAAAAATTTAATTACAAAATGACAAAATGACATCTAATGTCCTACCAATGCACTGCAGGTAACGAGGTGATACGGACACTGTGCAGAACTGCAGGATGGACTCACCCAGTCTGCGGTCTACTGGGCTCATGATCTATATCTCCAGAACCTACGCGTGGCAAAAGCAACGCGCTAAGCAATAATGCTTAGTGGTGCAATAATAAAATAACAAGAAATAACAGAAAATAAATATGTATTGCATGTGCATGTTTTGTTTGTTTTGTATTTGTATATCCATTCATTTCGTTAACTTTGTCCACTTTCATTCAGGTAGTTGCCCAAGTAACCTACACTAGATGACTGGACTGGATAAACGGGTAAACTGGCACTGGGTATCAAGTACCTCGGGCCGTCACACCATCGGTCACATATGCATCTCCAGGTGTGCAACAGAACAGCTAACAAGCTGTGATAACATCAGGCACAAGGCCAAAGCTCAATACAAGGTCAGAATGGCTAAAAGCCATAAAATCACAGAATGGCATATTGCCATGTGTAGTACTGCTAACTGAACCCTATTGGCATGTCAAACTATCCAAATCAATCTTATTAGGTATACTAGGGCATTTGAAACTTTTAAATTCTTCAATTTGTGAATTTCAAGTTTTGGTGTCACTATTCACCTCATTGGTCAACAAAAATGTTGACTTTTGGATAGAAAATAGGTGTATTGGTTTTAACACCCCAAACATACCACATTTTGTATTTAAAACTTGTTGGAATTGATTGCCATTTCCATTTCTCAACTTAAATCTAGGAGGGCAGAAATTTCAGTTTTTGAGACCCAATTGTACTGTTCCATTGGGCCCTGTTGCAGTGGGAATTTGAAGAAATGGAAAACATGAAAGTTGTTCCTTATTTTGTCTAGTTGAATTTCCTTTTTTGAATCACTCCATTTGGAGTTTTGTAGCTCCAGATATGGTCCAAAAGCATAGCTGGCCGGATTACTATTCTGCAGAAATTACCATATCTACAGTAACATGAACAGTGACTGCCACTGCCATTTGGGTTAGGTTCTGGCCATAATTTAGGGTAGATTCCTTCATGAAAGTTGTTTGTCTATGTCTTAACTTGTTGCTGTAAAAATTTCAGGTCAATTGACCATATATACAGTGAGTTATGGCAAAATGAATAGTTACTGTTCATTTAGTCAATTCTGCAGAATCAGTTGCAGGGTATCCGGATTGGGGCCAAGTTTTAGTCCTCTTGCTTTGGTCTTTTGGGCATGGTTTCTTCAGCAAAAATGTGCCATTATAAGCCTAGTTTCATGTCCAATTGGCCAAACACCAATTAGACTAACACAGCCAAAGTTATGGCTGTGTAATTGGACTGAAATCTCAGTCCATTGCTGTTGTCCCTAGGCAGCATAGTCATTCCCTTTACCATGCTATTTTTCAGTCCATATTGTTGACACCATATTTTGGCCAATCCCCAAAATCAATAAAACTTTGAAACTGACCCCCAGTACTAAGTCTCCCTGTGACAGCTAATCACATTTCTGATCCCTCTTTGATAGACAGTCACATCTCCGATCTCTCCTCACAAAGAATTGAATCAATGTTAAGTCCTCACATCAGTCAAAGCCTTACCAGTCTATTAGATCGCTCGCCTATCTCTCAAACCCATTGTCGAATCTCCGGACCAGTCAAGTATATTCCTGATCTCTGTTGGCAAACGAAATAAACTGACAATAGATCTCTTCTTACCAGTTTTATTGCCGATCTCTCTTTCAAAAGTTTAAGAATGATTAAAGGTTCCATACCGGTTTAATGATGACCTCGATCCTAAGTGTTTATGTAACACCCTCCCCGTAGCAACTCCGTACATTCTACTGTTCCGGTGACCGATGTCGGTCCGGACAGCTAGAACGTTCGAAAAAAATATTTAAACTTAAGTGAGAAACCAAAATTTACTCAAATATTAATAAGAAACATTTAGTAAAAATTTAAGAAATAAAATACAACCAAGTCAAATGAACCGGTGCCCAAGCGATGAGTAACCAGAGGGAAGTTGCGGTTCTCGCAACGAGGAGCCCTAGACCCGGGGAAAAATTCATAAAATAATTTTTGGGACTCCAGAGAAGGGTCATTGAGGTTCCTATGGCATTAGAATGCCAAGAAAATATTTAGAAAATTTTTTCAATTGGTACAGACAATTTTGACCCGTTAAGCCAAACGGAGGGCATTTTGGTCATTTCGCCTTTAGAGGTGATTTTTGGCCGACTTGTCCAGTTAAGTAAATAATTAATATGACATAAAATATGGATAAACATTACTAGAAATTAAATTGAAGATGAGTAGTGGAGGAAAGAAAAGAAAGTGAAGAAAAAGCTTATTTATGACATCATTGTGATGTCATTTAAAATTGCCAACCAATCACCATTAAGTAACCATTTGACTAACTAATAAAAGAGCTAAATAAAGACCAAGGAAGACCAAAAACCAGCTGCCTTCTCTTCAGCCAAAAACGTGAGTTTCTCTTCTTCCTCCCTCCATTGATGTTCAATCAAGCAAGCTTAATTTCCTACCTTGTTTCACCATAAAACCCTAACCCCACTTCATTAAAATTTTACCCTACACCTTAAACAAGCTTTTGGCAGCCAAGAAGAGGAAAGAAAGAGAAGTTTGAGTTGGGAAAAAAACTGCCCTATTCAAGGTTAGTGCACTATATACCTAAAACTCTTTAATTTCATGAAATGGAACTTGAATTTAGTAAGAAAATGTAATTTAAATGAACAAAATTCATGTGTATGTGTACATGAGTTTTGGCTGCCCTAAGGAAGGAACAAAGGTGGAGTGTTTTTGATGGTTTTAATGGACTTAGAATGGATTAGAGATTATGTTTAAGGTGAATATACACATAAATAATGAATGGAAGTGCTTAATTAGGTGTATGTGTGAATCATAAGGGAAAACTAGGGTTTTGAGAAGTGAAAAATTGACTTGGCTTAGGAAATTATTAGAGAACATCTTAATGGTTAATTAGTGACCATTTTAGGTATGTTGACCATGAATTGGACTGAAAAATAGTATAGCCAAGTGAATGTGTAGGCTGCCTTGTGAGTGCAGCAGAGTGACTGAAATTTCAGTCCACTTGCACTGCCATAACTTGGGCTGTGTTGGTCCAATTGGTGTTTATCCAATTGTACATGAAACTAGGCTTATAATGGCACATTTTTGCTGAAGAAACCATGCCCAAAAGACCAAACCAAGAGGACCAAAACTTGGCCCCAATCCGGACACCCTGCAACAGCCCCTGCAGAATTGACCAAATGAACAGTAACTGTTCATTTGGCCATAACTCACTGTAGATTTGGTTAATTGACCTGAAATTTTTACAGCAACAAGATAAGATATAGACAAACAACTTTCATGAAGAAACCTACCCCAAATAATGCCATTTACCCATTCAAATGATTGGGCAAAGTTAAGTTATCAAACCTGCAACTCTGCAGATTTACATTTGAACAGTAATGTTTGGATGACTATAACTCCCTCTAGAAAACTCGGATTTAGGCGATTCTTGAACCGATGGAAACCTAAGGTATGATAGAACATGTCATATGAAGAAAGTTAGACCAAATTATGAACTTAACTTGGTCAAATTACTGACCAAAGTTGGACCAAAATCTGTCAAAACCCAAAATTTCAGCATGAACAGTACACGTGAACAGTAAACTTATTTTGGCCATAACTTGAGCTACAAAACTCCAAATGGAGTGATTCAAAAAAGGAAATTCAACTAGACAGAATAAGGAACAACTTTCATGTTTTCCATTTCCTCAAATTCCCACTGTAAAAATAACAAATGGAACAGTAAAAGTGAAGCACCAAATCTAAAAATTTTGTTCAATTAGCATTAAGCTTAGAAATGGTATTGGCAACCAATACCAACAAGTTTTAAATACAAAATGTGGTATGTTTGGGGTGTTAAAACCAATACACCTATTTTCTATCCAAAAGTCAACATTTTTGTTGACTAATGAAATGAATAGTGACATGAAAACTTGAAATTCAAAAATGTGAAACTTAAAAATGCATAATGCCCTAGTAGGCCTAATGTGATTGGTTTGGATAGATTGGCATGCCAATAGGGTATTGTTTTAGCAGTACTGCAAAAGGCTTTATGCCTGTATTCATGGCTTTATGCCCGTATTCATGGCTTTTATGCCTGTATTCATGGCTTTTATGCCAATTATGTGATATCATGGCTTTTTAGCCATACTGACTGCATACGTGGTTGACATTCTGCGTCCCATGGTATGACGGCCCGAGGCACCGCGGTGTCCAGTGCCAACGACCCGTTATCTAGTCCAGTCGTCCAGTATAGGTTACTTGGCCATGGAAAAGTATAACTGTAATTGAACTGATTGTTAAAAAAAAATACGAAAATTAAATATCAGGAATGATTACGATAGAATACAAAGAAACTCAAGATCATGAAGAAAATAATTAACAAAATGCATGAAGAAGTTAATATCATAAAACGTAATTAGCCCTCGACTAAACATTAAGTTAGTAATTATTCAGTTCTTATGAACACAATGGCTAAGAAATTATGATTTTTATTTGCATATTATATTTTCTTGTATTATTGGCACCACTAAGCTTTATGCTTAGCGCGTCGCTTGTAACGTAGCGTAATCAAGATTTGGACAGAGGGCCCGGTAGACCACGATTGGTAAGGCGGTTCACGATCGCATAGTGTCCGTGTCACCTCAACTTCTGCGAGCATTGGTAGGACACTAGGTGTCATTTTGGCATTATGTTATAAATTTTGATTTTCTCATATTTAATGAAACTTATGTAATGTATTTTGATTTTCATGTAAATAATGCAAATTTGTGTTTGTAAATGGAAAAGTGAATATTGATCTGTGATTGTTACATGACTATCAAATGAGATGAATGATTGAGAATTGAAATTGAGAAATGAATGGTTGACAAATGTTGAGATGATGATTATTGGAGTTTGAGAGTAATTAAATACGAATATATGAATATTGGAAGTGTTTTTCACAGGTTCCGAAGAACTGTTTTCTCCATCTTTAGCCGGTACTCCGCCGGATTTTCTTTAAAATTTTCGGAACCTTAAGTAAATTATAATTTCGATAAATGGCTTAAATAAATTATATTTCACAAGTTATATTCAAAAGGAAGAATAAAAATGAATTAAGATAAAATAGAGTGCTCGGCACACTGAGTGGCATGACTTGCTCGGCTACACTGTAGTCGGGTAAGGGGTGTCACAGCTTAAGCCGATTTTGACCAAGCCCCGTTTACCGATCTCATGCTCATTGTGTTTTTCGATCTCTCACACTTAGGTTAATAATCATTTTCAGTTATTTCAACATACTCAGACAATCAAGTGTTTAATAATTTAGAAATTTTCCGATCATAACCATTCATCGAACAAAAAAGGGCATTCCACTTCATTTCATTTCAAAAATTTGTACAAGTCATTCGGCTGGGGGATCACCCCCAGCCTCATCTACATTTTGCTCATTTTCTCTCTCATCCTCGGCCTCCTCTTTGCTTTCCTCCTCGCCTCCGGGAGCCAGGTCGGCCATCCAAGAGAAGTCCTCCTCTGGGTAACGCTTCTGGAGTTTGGCCAAGAGATCTCTGTGAGCGTTCACATAAGCACCGGCTATTCCTGTCACCATCTCTTCATCTTTTGCCTTAAGCTCCTCAGCAAGGTGAGCGACCTGGGCAGCTTCGTTGGCCCGGAGCACCTGGACTTCTCTAAGGGCATGATCCCTTTCAGCCAGAACATGAGTCTGTTCGGCCAGCTTATCCTCATAGTACTTCTTGCGCCCCTCAATTTGAGATATGTAATCCTGAGCAGATGAGAGTTGGGATCGGAGGGATGCCACTTCTTGACTCTTCTTCTCGACCTCCTTACCCAGGCGATGAGCCTTTTCCCGGACTACGTGCTGGTTCACCAGGCACTCTACATTCAAACTCATAGAGCGAGTCAGGATGTCGTCAAGATTGTCCAGAGACAGTCTGTCCCGATCCTCCCGAAGGCAGATGGAAGACCCCAAGACTTTGGCAAAATCAGGGTTCTCCCGAACAGTCCGGTTGTTCTCCAGAGAAGCGATAAGCACTTGGGCGCCACGAGAAGGGGGCCTCGCAGGAGGTCGAGAACGACCCCCTCCTGTGCTTGGAGCAACTGGAGGAGGTGGAGTCGGCTCTTCCCGTTGAGTAGGAGATCGGACAGCTTCTGTGATCGGCGGTCCCGAAGGTCGGGGCGGGCCTCCTTGCGTCTCCCCAGGTTCATGGCCGGGTGTTTGAAGTAGTGCCGAACGCTTCATCTCATTTATTTTCCGGGAAATCTCTCTTTCTTTCTTCCGCTTCCTGGAACCTTCACCACCCGCCATACCTGCACAAAAAAGAGGTCAGTGAGATCGCTAAGGTCCAAAGATCTGAGAAATAGAAAAATACCGATGCCAAGATCAGAGAGCTGAAGCCCGCGATTTTCGCCCATGATCAACTCCATCGTCCAATGATGCAGCTCGGCAGTCACCGCATCTAAACAGGAGTACTTTAGAGTGGCAGCTTGATTCTTCAGTTCCATCACTACTAGGCTTTCCTCCTTGTTCAGGGTAATACGCTTCGGAATCAAGGGCCCCTGGTGCCACCAGCTACGGGGGAAGTCCTCAAAGCAGGTCGGATTTTCACTCCTCAGAATGAAGAAGTGGTTCTTCCAATTCTTAAGGGAGGAGGGCAGATCGGTAAAGAGCCCGCAATGAGGCTTTGCCTGAAAGAACCAGTGCTCGTCGTCCTTTCGGCGAGTTAGCCTGTGCAGTTCGGCGAACACCTTAGCCGTAGGTCTGATTCCCTTAGCTCGGCACAGGCCTCGAAAGGCTACTAAGATCCGCCACGAGTTAGGGTGAATTTGGGCAATGCACACTCGGTGAAATTTTAGGACCTCCTTGAAGAAGTTGTCCTGAGGGAACCGAAGACCGGCCTTTAACTGTTCCTCGTATACCATAACCATGTCATTCTCTTCAAAGGAGTGATCGGCTCGGTGATCGCCGTGACACCGGATAAGTTCATATGAATCGGGCTCAATGTTGTACTCCTGGCTAAACGACTGCAGATCGGTTTCTTGCAAGATCGATGGCAGCTCGTCCATAGGAAGATTCTCCCTCCCTGAGGAAGGTACAAGCCTTGATGGTGCGGTTCGCCCCCGAGCTGGAGCGGAGACCCTAGAAGGTTCTGGTCGTGCGCTTGGACCAACCACCTCTACTTCATCAGACGACCATGAAACATGGACGGAAGGTGGGCTTGCCGCTCTCTGACCTTCGGCGCCGCTCATTTTTAAGGAAAACAAAGAACTTAAAGCTAAAAGAAGGATTAAAACCCTTACCGGAGCTTGAACGGAGTCGGAAGAACTTGAGAAAACGAGAGAACTTTGAAGTTATGAGCAAGAGACTGAAAATGACATACAGGAGCAAATGGCTAACCCTTTACCCCTATTTATACTCGTCCGAGCATTTAATGCTCACGATGTCCCAGGCAATGCATCGGTTAACGGGATTCGTCAGTTGTTCTGACACGTCTCTCGAACACTCCAAATTCCATAAAGAGAACGGCTAATTAGAGATCGGCATATTAAGATAAATGTTTCGAATTGTGGATCAGTTAAGGGTTGTTCAGTTAGGAACCAGATCGGATAAACACATCAGAGATCGGAAAATAATCAATGCAATAATAACAAGATGAGAATTGACTTTTATTTCCAAAAGATCGGATTACATCATTTGGGCGATCTCTAGGGATCGGAATAATAGAGATCGGAAGATGGGGGATCAGCATGAGAGATCGGAATAGGAGCGTGGGAGGGATCGGAAGGCAAAAAGAATAAGACAAATCCCAAATAACCGTCGTCAGAATCAGAGCCGAGGTAGTTAAAGCGTGGCAGACGAGATCTCCACCGCACGCCTAAGAATCGCCCGCAATGCTGACAGGTGCCAGGGTATGTCATGACAGTCGTGTACATCCCAATCTCCACCGTTGATCTCACTTGTAAGGACAAACCCGGAACCCTTGGATCAAGAGAGAAGACGACAAGACCAGCGTCTTTCGCTCTTAGCCCTCAGATCGTTCCGGACAAGAGGATTTGAGACCGTCAGATTGAAAGAAGAAAAGGACAAATATTCTGAAGAATAATCTCAGCCGTTCATTTTGGTTCTCTTTAATTCTCAAGCATCCGATCATGTCCTTCAAAATCCAGACCCTCCATCTCCCTCAAAATAAATCCTGACCCTTCATGGGGAGCACCCGATTCCTATAAATACCTGCCTGAAAACTATTCAAAGGGGACGAAGAAAAAACAGAGAAGAGGCAGTAACTATAGCGGAATAACTCTGAAACTTAATTCAGTTTGTTACTCTGCTATTTTTTTTTTGAGTTTTCGTAGAAAAAACTTTTGAAACTAGTTTTCTGAAGTGTTTTCTTGCAAAAGGGATTTTTGAATACTGAAATTTTTCATTTTCAGTTCGTTCATTATCCTGTGGCACTCTCACTTTCTGTCTTTGTTATCCTCTATTTCCATTCATATTGTCTAAGCTCAACTCACTCAAGCTTGTTTATTTTGACCCGTTTACACTTTAACAAAGAATACTTCATTTCGAGGTGAACCATAGTCCTCCGGCTGCCTCCGGCTGCCACTACTTTTCGAGGTAACTGTGTTTAAAATGTCTCTTTGAAAAAAGAGGGTCTAAATAACACGTCAGGGAAATAGCAAAATTGAATCACTAGGCTGACATGGGAGGCGATCCGGCATAATGCCATAAGGCGGAATAAAAAATCAAAACTCAGATAAGAAAAAGGGTACAGATAGGATACTGGTAAAGTGACCTTAAGGGAGGTCAGCAAAATTCAGTCCGGCGTCCCTTATTTAGTTACAAAGTACTAACGAGTTAAAAAAAAAAGGTCTTATTTTGACCTTTGGCACCTTTAAATATTAGAACTCTTAAACTTAGACTCTTATGATATATGGCTGTGTCCAAATTTCGAAGAGGTCGGAAGAGAGTCTTCATCCGTTCCTCAAAAAAAAATTTTAACAAATAATTTAAAAGAGATCGGAGGAGAGTTCTTATCCGATCCTCACTTAGTTTTATAACGAATAATTTAAAAGAGATCGGAGGAGAGTTCTTATCCGGTTCTCAATCTAAAATTTAAAATAAATACTCAAAGGAGATCGGAGGAGAGTTCTTATCCGGTTCTCAAACTAAAAATTTAATAAACATTTAGAAAGGAGATCGGAGGAGAGTTCTTATCCGGTCTCAAATCAAAATTTTAATAAACACTTAATAGAGATCGGAGGAGAGTTCGTATCCGGTCTCAATTCAATTTTAATCTAACGAGTATCGGAGGAGAGTTCTTATCCGGTCTCAATTCAGAATTTTAAAAAAATATTTAACAGAAATCGAAGGAGAGTTCTTATCTGGTCTCAACTCAAAATTTTAATAAATATTAAAGAGTTCGGAGAAAAGTTCTTATCCGATCCTTAAATTAAAATTCAATAAAATATTCCTTTCAAACAAAATTAACATACAACAGTAACTCACTAAGGTTGTCTCATTTACTTATGTATCTGGGTGATCCGAATTTAGTGAAAAATTAAATTTTCCTTTTGACAAAAGGATTAACATGTCCATTCAAGCCCTCCTAACTAATGCAAAGTTAAATCTACTTACCCTTATTAAGGGACGAGGTGGGGTGCCTAACACCTTCCCTACCCGTTTACGGACCCCGAACCTAGAATCTCTGTCTTGAAGTGGTTTCATTTCAACCTATTTTCACAAATGGTTTTCTTTAGTTTCCCTCAAAACTAAGGTGGCAACTCCTCACTCTTTCCCACTTCAGTGAGGGTTCGTTCAGGCGACCGCAAAACACCATGCGACAGCTTGGCGACTCCACTGGGGACTAATAAAATATCCGAACTTAACCCCGGTCTAGAGGTCTAAAAAGTAGGTTTAATTTTCCAATCAAATTATAGTTAGGTGGGCTCACCCGGCGATAGTTTACGTGTTAATTTTTGTTTATTCCTACTAACTGTTCCACTTGTTTTGCTTGTTTTGCTTGTTTTATCCCCTACGATTGCTCTTCGTTTGAAAAAAAGGAAAAAGGAAAAATGGAAAGAATAAAATCCCCTGAATTGGGAAGAGGTAAAGGTGTCCCTTCACACCGAACACTCACACGATGTCCTCACATACTTGGTCCTATACCCGGGCTTTCTTACCCTTTTAGGAAAGTAGGAGGGTCATGTAGTGCAGTGGGTTTTACCCGTTAGTATCCGTGAAGGCTTCGCTCAAATTGAAACTCGTTCTATCCATTGTGATACTCGTGGAATTTTCCGATAATATCATGGTTATAGAACGGGGCTCTCTTATTCTGATGAGGGGCAATTTGGGAACTCGTGGCTTTTAGAAAATTAGACCTTGAGCTAAACTATCACAATAGCTGAAAGCCATAGTAAGCTACCTTATAAGATAGAATTATCCAATTAGGTAGCACTCATCCGGTATCAGGAGTCTCCCTATGCTAGGACAAAAGGGGCATACTTACTCTTACCCTGTTCTGCTTTAATTTAATTTTGTTCGTTTTTGTGAGGGTAATCTTGAATTCTACTGAAACACCTACACATTTTCCTACTTTGATAAATGTGTATGTGTCACCCTGCCAACATTATGATTCAAAATTACCCAAATTTATCTTGCTAACGAGTTTTTCCGCATGCATCATCAAACCAAGAGTCTGTGAAAAGGATAAGGCATCATTTTTATCATGGTATCCTCGAGTCAGTCGGCAGAAGAAGTTCTTAGACCAGAACAGAATGCTAAACCATTGTTGAACCTATGAGGCGGTTCGGGCCATGGTTTAGTAAATTTGTGAATGAATAATATGACTCCCGTAGGAACTTCCTCGCTAGGGTTATGTGAAAAATTGAGTGCGCTATATGGACAGGTATCATAAATGCGCATTCAATCCAGTCATTCACGGTCAGACTATCGAACGATGCCATGATAAAATTAATGCAATCATCCTTTCGCAAATTTCATTCTGGCTCCCAAACGCCACTGTATCCTTCGTCCGAACAAGGATTTTTAGTTTTTTTTTACAAAATTCGAAATTCATTAAAAACCTTTTTTTCCCTACAGGAAATCAACATTGCTTCAAACAAGGCAAGTTTGACCAAACACACAGTTCAACCCAAGCGAGTGTACTTGACAAGATGTCGAACAAAGAAGATAATGGAAGATCAGGAACAAGTACAGAACCTACAAGGGCAGGTTTCCAAATTGAAAGATCAGGTCTCAGAACTTATGAGACTAACGAAGGAAATGTTCCAGAATAAACCAACAGCAGAGCCTAGCCTACCGCTACCTCCTCCACCACCTCCAACAAATGATCCGCACCAAGCTTCAACTTCTTTTACATTTCAATCACCTATCCCGGACCCGAAAGTCACTGTCAATCCGGTCGCCATGAATAATGACCTGTCTTTCTCTTATTACCCGGCTGTCTCAAATGCCGAGCCTCACCCTTCAATCCTAATCCCTCCAGTTTACTCCACCGCTCAGCTCCCGGCCGGGGGAGCATATCATGCTGTGGGAGGGGAAAATAAGATGAAAGAAAACGAGAAACTATCTGCTCTAGAAGAGAGACTGAGAGCAATAGAGGGGCTAAATATGTATGGTTCGGTCGACGTGGCATTACTAAGATTAGTGCCAGATGTGGTGGTGCCACCCAAGTTCAAGGTCCCTGATTTCGACAAGTACACAGGGAATTCAGATCCTCGCATTCACTTGGCCACCTTTATCGCCAAGATGTCTGCTCTGACAGAGGATGACAGGCTACTGGTCCACTTCTTTCATGAGAGCCTCTCTGGGGCAGCTTTGAGGTGGTGTATTCAGTTGGACAGGAGCAAACTGCGCTCCTGGAAGGATTTAGCTGATGCCTTCCTAAGGCAGTACAAATTTAACTGCGATGTGGCCCCCACAAGGAGGGATCTTCAAAACCTGGTACAGAGGGATAGGGAAAGCTTCAAGGAGTATGCCCAGAGATGGAGAGAAAAGGCGGCAGAAGTACACCCTCCGGTGACTGACAATGAGCTGTGCTCTCTGTTCATTGAGACTTTGAAAGCCCCCTATTTCAATTTGATGATTGGGAACACTTCCAACAGCTTCTCTGACATCATACAGGCCGGTGAAAGAATAGAGGCCAATCTAAGAATGGGACGGTTGCAGGAGTTGGCTAAGAACCCTGCGAAGAAAACTGCCAGCTTTGGCAAGAAGAAGGAGGGTGATGTGCATTCTGTCACCCGTCAAAACAATTATTCCCCATTTCCTCAAAATAATTACCGGCCATATCCTTCCCCTCACGGCCAAACCATCGCAAACATTCCACCTCCTTTCCCAAATTATCCACACCCGCGCCCACAATATCCCCCACCTACAAATTACCAACCGAGACCACCTCCTCCTCCTGTTCAACCAAGACCACCACAAAACAACTCAAGACCCCCAAGAAACCCTGATCCACCTCTTCCCCTTCCACTCAGTGAAATATACCGATACCTTGTTGGTATCAACCAAATTGTACCAGTCCCCCTAGACCCAATTTAGCCTCCATATCCCAGGTGGTATGATGCCACTGCCTGTTGTGAGTATCATGGGGGAGCACAAGGGCACTCAACTGATAACTGCGGAGCACTCAGGGGAAGAGTGCACGCTTTAATCCGGAATGGATGGCTAAAAATTGAGGGAAATGGTTCCCTCCCCAATGTTACCTCAAACCCACTGCCTAATCATAATGCGGGCAGTGGTGCAAATATGATAGAATCTGATGGAGGAGGATCAACACCGAAAGTAGACAAGCTGGTTCCTTACTTTAAAGAAATTTTTGCTGTGGCAATGAGGGAAGGCTACCTTTGCCCTCAGGGAACGGGATTAGAAGAAGGTACTCGGTGTCCTTAACATGGAGGGGCAGATGATCATGAGTGCGGGTGTGAGGGATTCAGCAAGAGGTTGTAACTTGTTGTCTCTCAAGGTTCTGAGATGCCAGATAAGGTCGAAGATGGAAGAGGGAGTGAACACAACTAGATACAGCCAGAATGCTTCTACCTCTAAACCCAGAATCACCTTCTCACCCCTAGTAGCCTCGCCGCCAGTAACGGTTATCCGAGCCCCATCTCAGCTCCCTATTACCAACACCCATGCCATACCTTGGAACTACAATTTCCAAGTCTTCACCCAAGGAGCGTCAAGTAGTACACCGGCTCCTAGCCTTGCTTCACCCTCGGCACCTCCTAAGCCATGTTTCACTCCTCATGAACACTTTCAGATGACTTATGTCGGACCTACCACTAGTGCTACTCCTCGGGATAATCCTCAACCTGTCACTACCACAAAATCCTCCTCGCATGAGCAAGAAGTTGAGTTCATAACTCGAAGTGGGAGGTGTTACGTGAACGAAGGAAAAGAAAAGAGAAAAGGGAAAGTAAAGATGGGAGAGCCATTGAAGAATGCAGAAGAGGAGGTTGAGAAGATAGAGGAAGTAGAGCCTGCTGAGCATAAAGAAGAGGAGGAACTGCTGCTCCAAATAATGAAACAGAGCGAGTATGATGTGGTGGAGCAGTTGAGAAAGACACCTGCCCGAATTTCGCTGTTATCGCTAATCTTGAGTTCGGAAGTGCACCGACAAGCCTTGCAGAGAATCCTGGATCAGGCCTTTGTAAACCCCGACATTACTACGGGGCAATTTGAAAAGATAGTGGGACAAATCCAGGCATCCATGTTTGTTACTTTCTCGGAGGACCAGATAGACCCTGCGGGTTTAAGGCACACTAAAGCTCTGCATGTAACAGTGAAGTATAAGGGTTGTATAGTAGCCAAGGTACTTATTGATAACGGGTCAGCTCTTAATGTACTGCCTAATACCACCTTGGCCAAAGCCACGGTTGACCAATCTGATATACGTCAGAGTGCTATGGTGGTGAGAACCTTCGACTGTACAAGGAGAGAAGTGCTGGGAGACATTGACTTGCCAATCCAAGTCGGTGCATGTACTTTCAATGTCACGTTTCAGGTGATGAACATTGAGCCGGCTTACACTATGTTGTTGGGGAGGCCATGGATCCATTCTGCGAACGCCGTTCCTTCAACTTTGCACCAAAAGATCAAATATATTATGGACGGCAAAATCATCACGGTGAGAGGAGAAGAAGCCATATTAGTCACCAAGCCGCAATCACTCCCTTATGTGGAAGCGGCCGAGGAGTCGTTGGAAAGTTCTTTCCAGGCCCTTGAGTTACAAGACACTAGAAATGATAAGGCTATGGCTATGGTGGCCAAAGTGATGTCAAAGAATGGATATCAGGAGGGCAAAGGCTTGGGCACCGCATTGCAAGGGATCGTTGAACCTATACCGGCTATTCAGAAGATAGGCCGTTGTGGTTTGAGTTATGAGGAAGATGCCCTTATGGATGGACAATTCTGGATGAGGAAAACATTTCGGGTTCAGAGATTCGATTAGAAAATGGGACAAGATGAAAGTAGTCAGAGAATCATAGAAGTCTTCACCAAACCGGTCATTGAAAATCCGGCAGATGTGGAAGAATCACTTGATGAACCATCCATTGATGTCATCCACCTGGATTCCTTGTATGAAGCTCTGGTCTCGCCAATAGCTGAGGAGCAAGAGCTGGATAATTGGACAGCAGAGGATATCCCTGTACTCAATTTTGAGTAAAGTACCTTTGGTTATCTACACTTGATCATTTTATCCATGGTGACAACTGTAATACTGTAAATGGACCTTTTTCTTATGGCATGAACGTTAATGAATTAATAGCGCATTTTAAATCCAATTCTTTCTAATTCTTTCCTTTTGAATTTCATCCTTTTAATATGTTCCATTTTTATTCATTCAGGACCATTCATCAATTAACACCTAATAATCCAATAGACTCAGAAATTCCTCTGGTTAATTTTGAAGTCCCCATAACTGCCATTACTTCAAGTGATTCTGAGGAGGACCTTACAGAAGAAAGCAATGAAAAGGATGAACCCTCCCTAGTGCCTTGTGAAGACGAAACGCACACCATAAATT